>NC_142808.1:19839716-19844716 GCF_049724085.1 Artemia sp. Qi Xiang Cuo | reverse complement strand
ATAGCGCTAGTTAAAACTAGTGGTATTCTACACCAGCAGTAACTAAACTTTATCTCATGATAACCCATTAGTCGTGACAATTACACGATAATAATAATCTAACTTTGTATTTCAACTGTATACAAAGTCATGTAAATGAATTTGTTCTGTATAATCAAAGTTATACATTTGAGTTATATATATAACTCAAAGAAATATCAAAATGCAAATATCGGAAAGTCCCAAAATCTAAATCTACTTGTCAAAGGTGATTAACCTAACTGTCATTATACTCCCAGTTCAGTAATATCCTTTAATTAGCTTTAATTAGCGATGATGCATAATTAGTACTCCAACTGAATATTGATGAAATACCAACTGAAATTGGTATTTCAAAGCTTATGGCCACATAGCCTACAAATATATTTGTAAGTATAAAAATCACACAAATACCTAAAAATACATGTCAACAAAATCCCTTGATTTCAATAGGTAAAGTCGCTTAATCAAACTATGCTCAGGATCAGTGGCAGATCCAGGTGGGGGACGACCCCTAACGTACTGGTAGATTTAGGGATAATATCATATTAAATATTAAATATCATATCTTTTTTGTAAAGGGTGAACAGCTTTTTTTATGGTAGGGTGGTTTTATAACTATTTTTTGTATCAATATTTGTACATGCTTTTAATTTCAACAGATTTATTAGAACTATAATTCTCAGTAGATTTTGGATTAAATTTACGACCATTTCCACTACCTATCTACGACGTATAATTGTTGAGGTTCCCTTTAAATTGCTGGTATTTCATTGTTCGTAAGTTTATCAGAGTGCACTATTATGCGCCCCCGCTAAAAAAAAAAAAAAAAGAAAAAAAAAAGATCCTGGATCCGCCCCTGCTAAGGATCAGCAGAATATTAATTGCTATTGAATATAATATGATAACTGTGGATATTAAAGTCTTTATGGACCATGATCCCTGTATCCTTTTTATATATGTATAAAAGTATCCTTTTTTTTATGCGATTATCAAATCCTTGTACTAAACTAGGATAAATATAGATCAATTTTCTTCTCCTCTGTTCCTAAAAAGTAATGCCAGATCACCAAAACTCACAAATTTTAAATAGAATCTTATGCCATTCTTCACTTAGCCTGTTCGTAAATATATACACCCATTCGCAAATACCTATTATAAAGGATGGGTCCATTTATTTATTTACTTGAAAACTGCTTAAACTAAATAAAAGATGGAAAAACGAAAAAAAAAACGCACAATTCATAATGCTGATAGATACCGAAATCCTAACGTTAATAGCCTACACGCTACACAAATAGTTATACAACAGAGGCTTTAATGATTTAATAAACATTATTATTTTGACAATTGAAAGATAATTCCTTTCTACAGGCCCCCAGAGCCTATTGAATAAAAGGTAACGTGTGCATTTTATGGTACACAACGCTATATACGAAAACGCTATGTTTCTCCTCAACGCCTTACCCTTATTGCGCCTAATGTCTCAGTTTAGTCCTTCCTCCAAAATACTCGTAACAAATATGGCAAGTTCGCAGTCTTTTTAGAAAATTGAAACCTTAATATAGTGAACTCTAGTATATTTTGCGCCAGAAGAAATTTATCATAGAGAACTATCAGTTTTTAAAAGGTGATATAATGTGTGTTGCACATTAAACACTTTTTTTTGTGCAACCCTTGATACTGATATGCACAATCTCTATATTATTTTGGTAACAAGTTCAAAACGCTATATTCAATAAAACAATTTGCGATGGTTTAATCTAAAAGTCAAAAGTCTAAACACGAAACTATAACCCACCAAGAATTAAGAAAGTGCAAACAAAACTATTAGCGCACAAGGCCGTATCCAATGGAGGGGGTTAGAGGTTAGACCTGAAATGTTTGTCTGACTCGTAAAAACGTAACAAAAATGAATATAAACAAATTTTTTATGTGTTTTTAAAACAAATTTTAGTACCCCCCTTCCTCCCGAAAAAATATTAGATACGATGTTTGCGCAGCTTTTAAGGCATTGGTAATCAGATCAGGAATATTTCATTCAATATTATTTCTCGGCTAAAGTGGGAATAGATGTAATGTTTTCTTCAAGCAATTTGAAAGTGTCCCCTGCGAATGTTAAGTTTGTTTTTTTTCACAGAAGAGCCAGCATATAGCAACTATACATCATGCATGAGTGATCGAAAGGGAAAGATTGTTCGGCCAAGCCATCAAGTTCCAATTTACATGAGTTTGAGTGAACTTCAACCTTTCCAGTAAGTAGCTCTACGAATCCAGCATTCAAAACATCAAAAGTTTTTGAGACATTCTTTCACCTTTGAATAAGTTAGCTCAAAAAGTGCTTAAAACGACTGTCAATCTAGAAAGAAATTGAGGTTCCAGTGCCCTTTTTGAGGACCAAAAAAGATTTTTGAGGTTGTAAGGCATCCATCCTCCCTCCTGAATTGTTTTCTGCTATTATCCTTCTCCCTCCCAACCTACGTGATACTGGATAAAAATTTTGAGGTAGACACTGTTCAGAAACGTCAAAAGATATAATAAGTATTCCTCCAAAATCAAGATCACCACCACAGCCCCAGATGCAATGGTTCTGAATTACGTAAGTTTACTATTGTTCCCATATTCGCTTTAGTAGAAAGACGCCTAGTTTGGGCTCGGTTTTCCAATCAACTAGGAGCTCTTAAGAATTGCTCGCTAGACAAAGGCTCGCGGAGTTTCTCAAGGATATACTCTGGAAACAGCTCACATACCTGTGTAAACCTATAGACGCTATACACACCAGAGTTTTCAATTTATCTGCAATAACGGTCTGTCGACAGGACAGGAATTGCCTGTTGGATCGACTTAAAATCTCCATGGTCTATTGACGGATGTAAAAGAGATCTCGGATTTTCCGTTTGAGGATAAAGGAGAGGTAAATTGAAAGGCACTATGTGTATCTTGGTCTTTGAAATAGCATATCTTTAATATCTCAGGAATGGGATTAGGGATGAAGTTGAAACACCAAATGTTTTTGGACTAAATGATTATTTGGACTTATGGTCAATGTGCAGTTAATATGGCAAATAAATCAAAAGATGCTATGCTTAGCCAGATCATCTCCAATATCTGCCAGATTATATGTCTGAGTATCTGCAATACTTCGGGTAAAGCTGGGGGTATCAAGTTGAAACTGTGAAGAAGTGTTGAGGGAGGGGGAGGAAGTGACGTTGAAGAATGACTTGCGGGAGACGGTATAACAAAAAACATACTCTGTGTGTCCAAGTTATCAAAATACCATATATGTAATATCTCAGTACTTACTCCATGGATAGAGTTGAAACTTTCAGATACTGCAGGAGGGGGATATGATGAGGGGCAGGGGTACTTCAGATTTGGAGTTTGAGGAAATGCTACCTATGTTTTTTTCTCTCCGTTCAATCTAAACGTTTTCGCACCATAAGCTGCTATAGGACTTGGAACATATTTTCGGCTAAGTAACAAGCTAAATAAAGCGACACTATGTCTTCCCAGGTAATAGAATAAGCTTACAGCCGCTAGTTTTCCAGTTTAAGTTATTAGGTATTGGAAGGAGGGGATACATAGCTTCCAACTTTGTGTTCAGTGGAGGGGGAAGGGGCTAGGCAATTTCCGTCTCTGATCTATTAAAATATTTTTTTCAGTACGAGTCTCTGTGAAAGCAATAAGCCATTCAGGACTGAATAGCAAGATAAACCAAAAGAAACTGTGTGTTGCCAGGTGATCAAAACAACGTCTCTTGAATACTCTGGAAACGGTTTTTGGTGCAAAGTTGAAACATTCAGGAAACGGTTGGTTGGGGGTGAGATGAACTTGAGACTTAGATGGGTAGAGGTGACAGAAGGAAAGGTTCTAAGGAATTTGGTCTCCAGTGATTAAAATCTATTGCTTTTAAAGCAGCAATGTAGATCGAAAGAAACCATTTGTACCCAACAGGTCGTAGAACAGGGCGATGTTGCATTCTGTCAGGAATACCTTAAGGGACTGAATTAGAATCTTCTTTGGGTTCTGTGGGCCAAGTTGATCTCGAATTTTTATTTGAAGGGGAAGGTAAAAAGTTAAATCCAAAGCAAGGCCGTATCCAGGGGGGGGGGGGGATACCCGGTTTGAACCCCCCAGAAATTTTTTACCGAGTCGAAAATTATTCTAAAAAATACCTGTAAAGACGAAAATACCTGTGAAGACGGGAAAAAATCGGGTAACCCCCCCCCCCGCCGAACAAAAATCATGGATCCGCTCTTGATCTAAAGCATTTATGTATCCAGGTCATCAAAATAGGCTATCTGCAGCATCCCAGGAACGAGAGCTGGGGGTCGATTTGAAACTTTATGAGTGCTTGGGGAGGGGGATGACAAGGAGGCTCCATATTTTGTGCTCAGAATAAGTGGGTGAAACACCTTGTCTCCAATCTGCCAAAAAGATTTCGGACATCAAATTATTGTTTGTTTTCAAGATAGGTGTATATTAGTAGTAACCGTACAATTACTTGAAAACCTAAATGCAAACTTACGCCTGAAGGCATAGATATGTGTTTAGGTTTTCAAGTAATTGGGTTACCAGGGTCATTTGCAAAGAGGTATCATTTCTATAGTAATTTGAAAAATCATATGGAATTTGCTTGAAGGTATATACTTTGCGTACGTGCCCGTATCAAACAGGTTGGCTATAATCTGTTCTGGTTCAAGTTTTTTCTGACACAATTAACTGAATTTCTATTTCATGATATACTAGTTTTTTTTAGGTTGGATCTGTGTTGGAAAAACCGGTGTATCTTTTTTAGATGTCAATTATTTTTTGTATATATTCAAGTTTCAAATTAGATTCCTCAACAGTTTTGAATAGTCTATTGAACATAACACAATTGACATTTTTTGTAAGCATTTACATAGAAAATTGATAATTTTTTTCAAGGAAGTGGACACATGCAATACCCCCCCTTCTGAAAAGAGGGAAAGATATAGCGA
>NC_142808.1:19788188-19839216 GCF_049724085.1 Artemia sp. Qi Xiang Cuo | reverse complement strand
AATACACTGACCCCCCTGCGAGGTTTCCTTACAATCTGACAGTTGTATTTACCTTCACGTATCATAAATTATTCACAATCAATATTTTGACATATGTGCCATCTCCTGGGTGAGTTGAACGCAACCATAATAAAGGACTTGAATCATTTCATTTGTACAGTATATCCTCTTTGCAATTTACACGGATTGCATAATCTACACTTTTGATCATACTCATCAATCATTGTGCAATTCTCACATGATGACCAGCTGCCCTGTGTGTACATACATAACGGACATGTAAAGAACATTTTGTCATGTGTTAACGGTGTCACTGTCCCAATGAAACTGAGCTAGCAACAAAAAAAATTGTCTGGGAGAGAGAGAGGAGTAAATCATCCTTGAGCACCATCTTTCTTATGAAAAAAAAGTCCTAAATTTCTAAACTAATGTTTAAAAGCATATTCACAATGTCCTTTTGTCGTGTCGGGATCAATATATCAATAAATTATGTATATGCATTTGGACCACGATGTAGAAGCTTCATGCAATAGTCTAATGACGGAGAATCAGTTTTCATTATATCGACAAGCAAGCATATATAAAATATACTAATTTGAATATAAAGAAAGTTAAAGTACGAGTATATAATCAAATTATTTCAAAAATGAAATTTTTTAATAATTTCTTAAAATTTAGTGAATCTATCCATTTTTTTTTTTTTTTTTTTTTTTTTAGTCCTAACTCTCAAGATAACAAAACTAAAAACAATAATTTATTTTTTCTAATATAGGAAATATAAGAATTTATAATATATAAAGAAAGAAAAATATCATTGATTTAGAAACAGTTTTATTTAACATAATTACAAAAATAATATTCACTGATGCATTTTGTTCTCATCAATATATTTCGATATGACATCTAATGCTGGCCGAAGTTTATTTATATGGAGAATATTCACTTTTCCAGCAAAACACAGTTGCTCCTCCTGCTTAAACTTACTTAATGATAGCACGAATCTCGTATACATAATGTCCCATTCAAGACATAGTCTACACCCAGCGGTTATTTCCACAGCTACATTAGGTACCCGTATATCGTTGCTGCTGCTGCTGCTGTCGGTTCCATAATTAATCTCCAATTATTTAATTTTACCACTCATTTTTTTTTTTTTCAATAATATTCTTGCAAATAAACTATTATATTTGAATTAAATTATCTTAATAATATGAATTGTAAATAAAAATATTAATTTTATTAAAATACTAGTAACCAATCAAGTTATACTCGCTCCTCTTGGAAAAGGTGTAATGACCTGTAGAATAGGACTACCAGAAAAAACTGTTTGGTATGGGCGCGTACGCAAAGTATATACCTTCAAGCAAATTCCATATGATATTTCAAATTACTATAGCTTCTATAGAAATGGTACCTCTTTGCAAATGACCCTGGTAACCCAATTCCTTGAAAACCTAAACACATATCTATGCCTTCAGGCGTAAGTTTGCATTTAAGTTTTCAAGTAATTGGACGGTTACTACTTATATTGAAGATCTATTTGTTGGGGGTCAGGAGCACGTCAGTGTTATAAATGGCGAAAATTATGCAGATTTTCAATTCACACAAATAACAGTTACCCTTTTTGTCCACCAAAAATTCTATATTAATAATACAATTAAAATTTAATGTACGAAACTATCGCTGATCAAAATTTTGACCGAATATTTGCATTTCGAACAAAATTTAAATTACCATCCAATATTTTTGGATGGTAATTAAATTCTTAATATTAACCAAAAAAAATATTCAATGATTCAAAACTAAATAAAAAACAGAAATTAGAATGAGTAATCAAATCAAACATAAAAATATGCTGCTATAGATGAACAATCGAATCCTAGAACGAACGGAAATTAAGTGAATAACCAGGCCAAATTTAACACAGACTTAAATTACCACTAACTCGAGTAGAACTGCCATCTCTAAAACCCCCTAAATGCCAGAAAGTCCAATTAAATATATTTTCAACCATTTCATTTTTGAAACGCCAGTCTACTTTTATTAGTCCTTTCCAGGCACCTCGAATATTAAGTTTCTTCTTTTTTTGTCGTTGTTTTCACAAATTAAAACCATACTATTCAAAATAGATGTCGTTTTCAATAATTGCATGTGTCACTCGAACCGTTTAGAGGGTTTGAGAAGGAGGGGTGGGGTAGAACCATTTTATTAGTCTTTATTAGCCATTTTATTAGGCTGATTAGTCTTGTAACAGTATTTTTTGTTGTTGTTAAGAAAAATAAAAAAAAACACTTCTCGATACACAAATTGTTTTCAGCAGTGCAAATGACGCTCTGGTCGTTAGAAATCTTAGGGTAGTGGTAATCCTACTCATGCTTATGGTAATTTATGTTTCTTTTCATAAAACGTAAAACGTCTTGGTTAATCATTTTAATTTTTGTTCAATATATGACTAATTTCTTAATCCATTGTATTTGCTAAATTTATGTTTGATGGGTTTATTTATTTTATTTTAGTTTTGGGTTTCATTGATTCATTGATTTCCGTTGGTTTCAAGTTTGAATTGTCATATGACTTCCTTTTTGAAAAGAAAGTCAAGAATTTTTTAAAGAAGTCGGAATTTATGGTTTTTGGAAGATCTAAGCTATAATTCTGACTGTGCTTGCACCAATAGTATGATTTTTGATGGGACAGGGAGGGGAAAGGACAGCGGCCTATCAGACCTTGGTTTGCTCACCCTACCTCTCCAGACCCTAGGTTATCCCCACAGCTTTAAAGTTAGTTTCATCAGATTTTTTTTTCCAAAACTAAGATAAGCATGCATAATTCAAGCATCCACAGAAACGGGTCAGTTTTCTTTAGCAGGTCTTTGCCTTTATGTAACTATATGGCTCATTTTTTATTTTCACTGTCATTTTCAATCGATTTGGGAAAATTGGATCCAACTTTGCTTCCCTTCCCCAAGATTTTGACAAAATTACCCCACTGGCTTGCACCATTAATAAGGACTATCAAAACATTAGGCTATTACTTAGATTTGAAAAATTTTAAAAGAAAATTTATCTGCTCCAGCCATGGACGTTTTTAAGTGTCCTCTTTTGAAAGAAAGTTCATGCAGATACAGTGTGCAGAAAAATAGATAGAATTTAGAATAAAGGACGGAGTTAGGCTAAATAATGTATTGCCAAAATAATCTTTTTCGAACTGCACTTCAGATTTTGAGCCGTCATCCACTTATCAATGTGATTGCAAGTCATATACTTTGGATGTTTATTTTGCGATATATCTGAGTGTTGTCGCAGAATACAGTAAAGGATGCCGCCGCATAGCAAAGTTTACTTTGAAGATCAAGTACGAGATAATGTGGAAAGGTGAGACTGCATTGCGCCAGGAAGAGAACTTTGAGCAGGCTAAACAAGTAGCTTATCTATAACTGCAATCTCAAATTTCTCTTTTTATTTATTGATATATTTAACTCGCAAATTTTACGATCTCTCTCCTTTCGATGACCGGTTGCTTGGTTACTTTGGGCATGAAGGCTGAAATCACGTGGCAAGGTAAAGCTGGGTTTTGCAGAAGTAAAGCTCTACAGGGGCAACCATTTTTTCTTAGGTTATCTGATGAAAAACAAAATTTCATGGCATGACCTAACATTCACTTTGTTGAGACCAAGCTATTTTTTGTGATCAGGCTTTTCTTCAGTTACTATGAACCACGAAGGCTGAATTTATGCTTCAACCATTGTATAGGAAACTTACCGTCCCTTGGCTTGAACAAAAAGGGAAACAATTGGCTAGAAAATCAAGAGAAGTGGCTGAAACCACGATATTTTGCATATACAGCATCTTTTTTTCTTTCTTTCTTTTTTCTCCTCAGATAGCTTGGCTAATAATGACTCCTGAATCATAAAGCCCATTTAATTAGAATACATACCTAAATTAAAAGTACTAAAAAAGCTTTTTGTGTAAAGAGCGAGGCATTGACGAGGGGGTGACCCCGTCATATACGTAATAATTTCTGTTCGTTTTCAGTTTTAATGTTGCTTCTTACTTTCAGATGAAAAAACTTGTTTTTTTTTATTTAATTTCTGATCATTTTTAAATAATGCTGGGAAATCTGGCTCCCTTCCATAGAAAATTGTCTTTCTCCATGAAAAATTCCTCCATGGAAAGATCACTCATCCGTGCTATTTCTTCTGGCAAAAAATGCAAAATTCCACGTTTTTGTATATAGGAGCTTGAAACCTTTACAATAGGGTTCTTTAGTATGCTGAAACTGATATAGTGAGTTTTCATTAAGGTCGCTTGATGTTTTTGGGGTGTTTCCCCCTTTTTTGAAATCGGGCAAATTTTCTCAGGCTCGTAGCTTTTGATGGCTACTATTAAATTTGATGAATTTTACATATTTTGAATGTTTCTAGATGTTGCCCCCCAGAAAATACCCCTCGCGGAAAATATCCCCCCTGGAAAATACCCCCCCCAGAAAATACCCCCACGGAAAATAACCCCCATGGAAAATGCCCCCGGAAAATAATACCCCCAGAAAATACCCTCCCCCAAAGAATTTCCCCCGGAAAATCCCCACGCAGAAAATACCCTCGAAAAATAGCCCCCCCCCCACGGAATATTGGGTTTTTCAAATTTGAGAGTTTTATTTGAGCTGTGTTTTTTTTTTAGTTTCGTCGAGAAGGGCTAAGGAAAGGGAAAAAGAGGAAAGTAAACACCATAAGTATGTTAAAAACTTACTAGTATGTTAAAAAGTTAAAGTATGTTAAAAAAAAAACGCAAATCCATTTTAGTTGAAAACACTTCCATATGAACTTCTGCAATTTTTGGCAGTAGCGGGTGCCAAATTAAAAAAAAAAGAGAAAGAAAAAAAAATCAGCAAAATTAAGCTAAATTAAAAAAAATCAGCTAAGTGAAAAATCAGCAAAATTAAGCTACAAACATATCGCCACAAAAAGTTGAAGAAGGTTCATCTCCTTTGAAAGCATAGTTGGCTTTGGGAACCAACTAATTCTTATTGTTTAAGTTTTTACGGATGAAAGCGTCGTAAAATCCTACAAATTAGTTTTACTTATCTTCCAAGTAGGCCTATAAAGTTACCATAAATCACCATTAATAAATAAATGAAACCCAAAACGAACAGAAAATAGAATAGATTGCCTAGTCAAACTAAAAACGCACAAAAATGAAAAGGAGTGGGGCTGACAGCCCCCATGTCTTCTCAAAACCAGAAAATAATTTGCACTTTACTAAAAAAGAAAATAATAATAATAACAAATATTATTATTTATAAATAGTTTAAAATTAGATTTTCTGATATATATTCCTTAAAGTCTTAATACTTCTTTATGTATCAAAGTCAAAAAAGTGAAAACATTTAAAATGTGTTTTTTTCTTTCAGTAAAGTGCAAATTATATTCTAATCAAACAGTTCGTGGTAACGAACTGTATAGTAAGAGCGACTCGTCTCAATAGTAACCGAAACTCTAAAAAACAGAATTTTGATATCAATAGATACATCAAAAGAATTGGATTTTTATGCTGATTTTAAATATATAATTTTCATAAAGTTTACTGATATCCATCAAACGTTGCGAGCCTGAGAGAATTTGTCTTATTTTCAAAAAAAGGAAAAAACAGCCCCTAAGATTCATAGATTCTTAATGAAAATCACACCATCAAATTCAGCGTATCGGACAATCTTATACTGTAGAGGTTTGAAGCTACTATCTGCAAAAATGTGGAATTTTGTATTTTTTGCCAGAAGAAAGATCATGGATGCGTGTTTATTTGCCCTTTTTTCCAGGGGTGATGGTATCGACCCAGAGGTCCTAGAATTTTATGAGAGGGCTTATTTGAACAGGAATTAAAAGTCTTGAGAAGGGGTGAGGGTTGTCAGCCCTACTCATGTTAATTTTTGGTCGTTTTGAGGTTGAGTCGGTTATTCATTGTAATTTCAGTTTGTTTTGGGTTTAATTTATTTATTGATGATGATTTGTGATAGTTTTAAGCTTGGAAAATAAATTGATTTTTTTCTACTCATTTTTGGCTTAATGGAGCTCTTTACTTTTCTTTGACAAACTGGTTTTGTGGAAAAGTTTTTAAAGTTAATTTCAGTAAGTTTTTTATTGACATTGATTAAAAAAACTTTCTCCAAAAATAAGTTTTTCAAAGAAAAGTAAAGAACTCTATTAAACTAAAAATGAGCAAAAATAGAATCAAATAATCTACCAAGCATAGAACTACCACACATCAGCATCAATAAATAAATGAAACCCAAAACGAACAGAAATTACAATAAACAACCGATTCAAACTCAAAACGAACAGAAATTAACATGAAAAGGTCTCAAAACCCCTATGCCTTTCAAAGGCTAGAACATAATCTGCACTTTACTTAAGAAATAAAACTGAATGTGCATTGTTAGTTTAATATACCTATGCTGATACTTTTTCCTTGAAATCTTAATAATATTTGATTTATTAAAGTTATGACAGTGAAAACATTAAAAAAATAAATAAAATAAGTAGAGTACAAATTATGTTCTGGCCTTGGGAAGGCATAAGGGTTTTGACCCTTACTCATGGTAATTTCTGCTCTCTTTTAGTTTGATCGGTTACTTATTGTTCTGTTCGTTTTGGGTTTTGATTTATTCATTAATACTTATTCGTGGTAGTCTTACGCTTAGTAGATTATATTGATTATATTATATTATATTTTTTTAGTTTTTCATTAAACTAATTTTTAGTTTAATGGAGTTCTTTACTTTTCTTTGAAAAACTTATTTTATGCAAAAAGTTTTTGATTAGTCTCTCTTCGTTTTCTATTGATTAACTTTAAAAAACTTTCCGAAAAAGAAATTTTTTAAAGAAAACAAAAAGCCATATTAAACTTAAGATGAAAAGAAATAGAAACCACCAGTAACTCAAACTCAAAACGACCAGAAATTACTATTAAAGAATAAATGAAACCCAAAACCGAACAGAAATTAAATAAACAATCATTGCAAAAAAACATATAATAGGTACTAATATAATAGAATAAACAAATATTGAAATGAGCAAAGCTTAAATCGAATAATTAAATCAAGCTTAAAACAAACAAAAATATTTTATTGTTGAAGTATAAATAAAACCCAAAATGAACAGAAATTAAACAAACAAAGAAAAATACAATAAAAATACAATAGTTACAAACGTAAATGAGAGCGAAACTTAAATTTAATAAACAAATCAAGCTTTAAACGAACAAAATCCCTACAAACAAGAGTTTTGGTTTTCCCTCCTTCTCTCACTGTAAAAGTTTAAAACCTATTGCGTAATTGGCGCTTTACTGAAAACGGTATGTGCCTTTAACAGCCTTGGAAAGTACAAACAAAATCAAACTGAATAATTGACATATAATGATATTAATTTTTGAAAGGTTCACCAGTTCAAGATTTTATTTCACTGTAATTTTCATTTTCAATGCTGTAATAACTGTAAAAGAAAATATTTGCAATACAATTCGTTTTCAATTAAGCGCCAGTGACGCAGTAGGCTTAAGACTCTTACATTTAGGGAAAGGGGCAGTATTCAAAATCTTGATTATAGCGAAACTATAATTATTTTGAATAGTCTTGGAAATAACTAAAAAACTAAACTGAATATTTAATATAATGATATATTAATTGCTGAAACCTCATCAGTTCAAAATTCAATTTTACTGTAATTGTTATGTTTATTTGCAATGTTGAAATAAGTACAAAAGAAAATATTTGTAATATAATTGGTTTTCAGTAAAGCGTCAATTACATAATAGGCTTTAGGCTTTTACAGTGAGAGAAATAGGCAAAACCCAAACGCTTCTTTGTAGTTATTTTTGTTCGTTTCAAGCTTGATTTTCATATTCAATTTAAGTTTCGCTCGATTTAACATTTACTTATTCATTTATGTTTGTACCTATTGTATGTTTCTTTGTTATATTTTTTTTGTTTAATTTCTGTTCGTTTTGGTTTCATTTATGCTTCAAAAGTAAAATATTTTTTTGTTTGAAGCTTCATTTAAATCTAAGCTTTACTGTATTCTTAAATTTAAGCTTTTATGTTTTCTTACGATGATTGTTTTCTTAATTTCTGTTCGTTTTGGGTTTCATTTATTCATTAATAGTAATTTCTGATCGTTTTGAGTTTTTTTAAAAACTTCTTTTTCGAAAAGTCTTTTACAGTTAATTTCCGTTTTTTTATTGCTAAAGTTTCAAGTTTTTCCAAATTCCCTGTTTCAAATGATTTTTCATTACAAAATAAACTAACAATTTTGGCAAGAACTAATAAAATTAAACTGAATATTTGATATATAATGATATTAATTAATGAAAGCTCACTAGATCAAGATTTGGTTTCATTCAGGGCCGGATTTAGAGCTTTGACGCCTTTAGGCCCAAGCGTTTTTGCCACTCCTTTTTTGCAAGATTTTTGGGGAAATCCCCTAAGCTTCGTGGGTAGTGAAAACCGCTGGGCCTAGTTGGCCTAATGGTAAATACTGGCCTGACTTCACTGTAATTTACATTTTATTTTCAATGATGTAATAAGTACAAAAAATGTTTGTAATATAATTCGTTTTAGTAAAGCGCCAAATACACAGTAGGCATTGTGCTTTTACCGTTAGGGAAACGTGCAGTAGCCAAACTCTTATTTGTAGTTAAGAATTTGTTTTTTTTTGTGTTTGTTTGTTGTTGTTTTTTTGGGGGTGGGGGGGGAGGGGTCGGTCCATTGAGGAACAGGGGTGGTTTCCCATAATTGTTGGAATAAAATATCGTTAATAAGTAGTTTTTTTTTGGGGGGGGGATCGGGCCATACCGGGAGGGACAGAGGTCAGCTCCCTTAAGCTTTGGAAGAAAATACCGTTCATAAGTTTTTTGAGTGGGGGTCGGACTTATCTGATCTTTGAAATATTCTAAGAACTTCAGCGAAAAAACCTAATATGCCCCAAGGGCATAATATACAGCACTTGCCCTCGGGCTCCGGGGGGTTGTGTTGACCCTGGAGGTTTTATAACATGGAGGTTTTGTTATTTTATTTTTTTACTTTATATAAATGAATAAATAAATCTTAAAACGAATAAATCTTAAATTGAATAATTGAATCAAGCTTAAACGAACAAAAATATCTCACTTTTGAAGTACAAATAAAACCCAAACGAACAGAAATTTAACAATATATTGACATAGTCTTTTTCAGGGAAAAAGAAAATAAATGTTCATTCTTTTCGGTTATTTCTTTAAGACTTTATAGTTTGGTCGGCTATTTGTATGCTGGAGAAACTTTTTCAATAATTTTTAACAACACACGAACTTTGAAAAATCTTGACACAAATAGTAGTGTTTAATTTAGTTTCATATCTCCTCTAGTTGACCTGAAAAATAAAACTTAATACCATTCCCAAAAAGCTCTATCTATGCTCTTTGACAGCTTGGATACACGTACATACTTTTGATTTAGTTTTAAGAGCAGAAGCTGTAATAGAAGTAGCTCCGAAAGTTTGAACTTAATACCCTCCATGGGCGCCGGCAAAAAAAATTCCAGGGGGGCCAAACGCCAAATTATCAGTGGTGGTTGGGTGACAGGTAATATATTTCAGGATTTTTTTTTTGGTTGGAATAAGTTTATTTTTAAATACTTGTAGGAGAAAAAACTGTCGAATAAAAAGAGCAATTGAATTGCCTGAAAAATGAAACAAAATACAGTAAATTTTAAACCGCAAGGATTCCTGGCAAAGGGATCGATTTGTTTAATCAATAATATATTTAATTATAATGCATTTAATCTTAAAAGAAAATCAAACTCAAACCAAAATTACAGAAAGATTGCTTTCATAGATTATAACAGATGTAGACTCGTCTTTATGCAATTTCCTACGCCTTAGAATAGTTTGCAGAAGGAGTAGAGATATTCAAAAATCATTGTGCCTGCATAGATACCATGTTTTGATTTTATAATGGCCATTTAAAATGTACATCTTTCATAACAGGACAATTAGTCCCCTCGAAATTAAATCCCTTACACATTCATACATTAAAAAAAACAAAAAAAAACAAAAAAACAAATAGAACAGCGAAAGAAAAACAAAATTTAAACTAACTATCCAGCTGTATAATATAAATGTTTTTACTTTCATAACTTTAATAAATCAAATAATATTAACATTTTGATTACTAAATATCAGTATATATATATATTAAACTGACAATTCACGTTCATTTGTATTGTTTTCAGTAAAGTGCAAATTATGTTCTGGCCTTGGGAAGACATAGGAGGTTTTGATCCCTACTCATGTTAGTTTCTGCTCGTTTTGAGTTTGACTCGGTTATTTATTGCAATTTCGGTTCGTTTTGGGTTTCATTTATTTATCGATGCTGATTTGTGGTAGTTTCACGTTTTGTAGATTATTTTATTTAATTTTGCTCATTTTGGTTTAATGGAGTTCTTTACTTTTCTTTGAACAACTTATTTTGTGGAATTTTTTTTTAAAAATTAATTACTGTTCCTTTTATTTTCACATAGTCTTTTCAGGGAGGAAAAAATAATACTTTAAATCTTTTCTTTTTTTTAAGACTTTATAGTTTGGCCTGCTATTTGTATACTGGAGAAAAATTTCAGCAATTTTTAATGACATACACCCTTTTAAAAATCTGGACACTAATAATGATGCTTAATTTAGTTCCCTACCTCCTCTAGTTGACCTGAAATAGAAAACTTGATACCATTCGCAAAAAAAATCTGTTTACTTTCTTTGATAGCTTGGATACACTTACGCTATTTTGATTTGGTTAAATTTTAAGAGCAGAAGTTGCCCCGAAAGTTTGAACATAAGAGCAGAAATAGCCCCGAAAGTCTGAACATAATACCCTCAATCGTTCTTGGGATGCTGCTACGATGCCTTATTCGGAATTAGCATTAACACAGTTCATTTCGATTTAATCTTAAGGCAACATTTAGTTTTTAAACATAATGGGCAAATGGGATGGTGGGGCTTGGGAGGGGGACTAGTTGCCCTCCAATCACTTTCGACTATTAAAAAGGGCATTAGTACTTCTATTTTCAATCGAATGAGCCCTTTTTGAAGTTCCTACGACAACTCCTTCTATTCGAAGTGCCCTGGTCTAAAAAAAAAAAAAAAATAATAATAATATTAATACATTGTACCCACATCGATCTTCTATAAAAATGTTAAGCCTTCCGATCACTTTCGACAATTATAAAGGGCACTAGCCCCAGTAGCGGATCCAGGATTTTAAGAAGGGGGGGGACTCGTTGCGAAAAATTCCCACTCGAAATTAAGCCTAACGTACTTTACTGATTTTGAAAGTTGCATGTCTCTGCTTCTATCCGTCATTTAGCTGTCGGTTGTGTAGAGCTATGCACAAAAATAAATTTATAGAAACACATCAATATTATATAACAAATTCTCGCCTCCTATTTCCACTATTAGCAAATCTATCAATAACACTTTCTACACTTATGTCAATATCACGGTGAACATGAAGAAGGGCAAGTCCGGTGAGTCTTTCCTCCGTCATTTTATTTCTTAGCCACGTTTTCAATCTTCTCAAGGTAGAAAAACTTCGTTCAACAGATGCCACACTGACAGGTAGGGCCATGAGAATCTGCCAGAGCGCTGAAATATTCGGGAAAATATCAGCATCGCAGTTCTGTTTCTGTAAAGTTTCCCCTAGTGTTTCAGGTATTCTACCTGTGCCTACATTGCTTTCTCTCAGACGAAGCCACCGAGTTTTCCATATTGTCGCTTCTCCGGCCAGGGCAGATTCACAAACCGATTGGGAGGGGAAACCCATTACTGACCAGTATCGCTGTGACAAGTCATGAATCGTATTAGCGAATTGTTGTTTGTTCGTTTCCGTACAATTTATTAGCAAGGAAGTACCGCGCTTGATAGTGTCAGCAGTTTACACGAAAAAACAACTTTCTAAGTCCAAAATAAGCGTGTTCAATGGAAAAGTAAAAATTGGGCATGTTTAATCGTCCTCTGTTGAGCTCAATGATAAATGTATCCGACTCGTTTGTTTTCTCGCTATCTTTGGGACTTCTATTTATAAAACTCGGTCAGTTGCCATGGTAATTACCTCGTCAAATGTGTTTTTAAACTCGCTTTCACTCTCCTGACGCTTGACTTGCTGCTGTGTAAGAAGGTCCTTAACATGACTTGCTGCAGACGAGAGGTCTAAGCCCTTCTTCTGGAATAGCTGACTGAGTGGTAAAATTAGTCCAGATATATAATTAAGAGAGTAAATGGTTGCTATCATGTCGGAGGATGTGACAGTAGTCAATAAGGATTTTTCTTTTGCTCCAGTTATGCATTTTACCCAGCCGCTGATGATCTCAGGAGCTCCCACTATCTACCGGAACTCTACCAGAAACTGCAGTAAGGAATCGTGCCTTTCGATCCAGCGCGTTTCACACATGCCAGTTAGCTGTGCTTTCATTACTCTGGTTAAAACATAATTGCGCTTTGCAGAAGCACCAAAAAAAGCAACTATTTCTTTTATTTATTTATTTATTTTTTAACCCGTCACTAAAAAAAAGCAAAAAGACGGAGTACAACATAATAAAAAAAAAAAAAAAAAAACAATACAGAACAAGTACTTAAAAGCACTACATCGACACTACTGCCGCAGGAGGGACGACCACTCGTGCGATAGTCTTGCGTTAAAGTTGTCAATCTGTTTTCTAACGGCCTGACATGGTTCTGTAACTTTATAATGAAGGCTAATATATGAGTTACGCGTCCACAAAGGTAATCTCAACAGATACTTCGCATAACGAAAGTAGTAGGACCGAATTTTCTTAATGTCAGATTTCAGGAGCATTCTCCAGAAAGGTGCAATATATAGAATATGTGGCAGCGCAGTTGCGTTATACAACCTAGCTAAAATCATGCGATTAAAACGGAGTTTATTTGCCACAATGTTGCCATATGACGCCGAAATTCGCTTTTGCAGGTGGCTAACTATGAGCGAGCGGGTAGCTCGCACGGAAGTTCCGACAGGGAGGCCCAAATAAGTTAACGAAGTCACTGGCTTAACGGTAATATCACCAAGTCTAACAGATACATCAATCGAATCATTCCAATTAAAAAGAGCAATCTCAGACTTAGCTGCGTTGAAACTAAGGCCGATTTTCCGGTCTTCATCATTTAACATTTTAGAAATCTCATCAAGGTACGCAAGTGTCCGTAAAGACATAACCACGTCATCAGCTTAAGAAACTAAACTTAGATTCAAACCATAAACTATCAATGAGCATTCTATATGCGATTGTGGCTCTATTATTGCATTGTTGAAAAAATCAGGTGAAACAATAGATCCCTGTCTCACTCCCTTATAAACCGGTAAAACAACATAAATATCACTCAGACCAGGAATATAAACACGGACCACGAGATTACCATATAAATCATGATACGCTCCTATCACCGAAGGGTTGGGCCCCCTCTGATACGACCCCCCTCTCATTTTATTACTCCGATGGAGTTTCTAACACTCTGGATAGAAGAAGTTTTTGACATGGAAAGATCTAGAGCATGGTTGAAACATGGGCACCGCAGGGCATTCTTTGCTACCTTTTGAACTTCTTTTACAAGTCCACAATGTTCTGAAACCATCATAGCACATCCATCAGTGCCTATGCCCACACATTTTTCCGAGTCTAGCCCAAGAGCTCGAAGAAAATTCAACACAATATGTCCAAGCATTTACTCTTTAATGGTTGGTTTGCAGTTTCCAATGCTGTCCGATCAGTAAGTTTCCTGAAGGTGTCTAAAAAAACAGCGAAATCTTCATATCTTGTGCAATTGTAATTTTTGCAAAGGGCAATACTCAGTTGTGACTTGTATGACACATCCGTTGTTTCATCAACAACCACACTGTAGAACTTGGCAGAATGAACTCGTGCAATAATTTCATTAAGAATCTCTTTGGCACAACATTCAATTAATTCATTATGTGTTGTTTTGCTTATATAAGTAGCATTAGCACCTGAGCTTTCCAAATGTTGTTTTAAAATAATATCGCCACGATTTACACGGTACCTTAAAAGTTCTCGAAAGTTCCCTTCGTTTGTCAATGGGCTTTTGTCTGGCAATATTTCTCCATCATCTCTACGGCCAGGAAGAGCAATGCTCTGTCGACCCAAGAAAACAATTGATTCTACAATTGGCTTCAATCTCGCTCTGTTTTCCTGCACTTGTTGGCTATGTTGTTCGCTTACAAGGCTTCAAATGTTCGTTTCAGGGTTATTATATTTTAGAAGGAAATGCTTGCCTGCGTCAACTGAATCGCGGTGATACTGATTATTTTCGTGAGACACCAAGTCACCGTCTTTTCCAGTTAGCGTAGCAAGAGTCACGAGGGGCTTCTTTACCAACTTTTGCAATTGATTGGAGCCTCCACCCCCTCGAACGTTAAACAAAACACAATATTTACAGAATAAGCCCCTCATCTTATTTGAAAGTACTAGCCAATGAAATTCTTCCAAGCGAGTACGATTGAAAAATCTCTTTTCGTCCCTGCCCCGCTTCTTGTAAACTGAATAGGGGAAGTTGTAGTTAGACGTCGGAATCCACGGGTTCTGAAGCAATTGATATCACGTACGATCATCCAGTTTTTTAGGTCTATCGATATAGCTTCCGATATCATTTTCGTGTGCTTATATTTTCGATGTTTGTGTTAGGCTTGGGGCTACACTCTTCGATTGATGCTAACGAATCATGCACTATCTCACTATTAGTCAAAGCGCTGGAATCACTACCATCACTGAAACTCTCATTATTTCTATTTTCAGTTAAGGCGTCCACTCGCCTAGCTTAAGCTTTCGAACAAAAAAAGTTGTCGAGAATTTTCTGCTTTCGCTTCAACTTCATAACTGGTTAATATCATCCAACAATTGTATTCTTTTCAAACCCTTCTAAAATCGTGACTAACCCTAAGGCATATGTGTTATTGGAGTCAGTTCAAGATTTTTGCTTAGTTATTGAATAAGAAACAGGTTTTGACACGCACACTTTTTGAAGCTTCAACAATGTACGAGATGACAAGCTTCAAAATGCCTTGTAAGTTCGGGTGACACCAAACACTCTAGACAATTCCCTAAAGACTTAAGACAGACAGACCAAGTGTCGTCCGATCCTTTTCAAAGATGCGTTGATCCAAGCGTTGATATCGCAATCAAGTCACATAAAATCTAATGATAGAACTTTTTGCCCAAGCAAGGGGGAGGGGGGCGATTGCCCCCCTGGATCCGCTACTGACTAGCCCTTTCAATTTCCAATCGAATGAGCCCTTTCTGAGTTTCTTCGACAACGCTTTCTGTAAAAACCTTATATGTCCCCAGAGCATAAATTATAACCCTTGCCCTGAGAGCTGTGAGGGGGTTGTCATCCTCAAAGACCTAATTTTCAGAACTTTCAACTACGTTAAACAAAACGGCTATCTCAAAATTTTGATTGGATGTGTTTGGGGAAATGATGGCGTGAGAGGGGCGTAAATTGCTCTCCAATCACTTTCAATTATTAAAAAAGGTACTAGCCCTTTTGATTTCCATGATTTCCAATCAAATGAGCCCTTTTGAAGTTTCTACGACAACACTTTCAATAAAAACCATATGTGCCCCCACGGCATAACTTGCAGCCCTTTCCCTGAGGGTTGGGGGGGGGGTGTCATCCTCAAAGACCTAATTTCCAGAACTTTCAACTACGTTGAAGAAAATCGCTATCTCAAAATTTTTATTTGATGTATTTGGGGAAACTGTGGGCGTGAGAGGGGGGATAGTTGCCCTCCAATCACTTCTGACTATTAAAAAGGGCACTAGCCCTTTCAATTTCCAATCGAATGAGCCATTTTTGAAGTTTCTACGACAACGCTTTCTAAAAAAACCTTATATGCCTCAGAGCATAACTTACAACCCTTGCCCTATTTTTCAATTCCCGATCAAATAATTCATTTTTGAATTTTCTGCGACAACACTTTCTATTAAAAAAAAAACTTATATGCCCCCCAGGCATGACTTAAAACCCTTGCCTGAGGGCTGTGGGGCGAGTGTCATCCTCAAAAACCCAATTTAGGGACTTTTTAACTACGTCGAACAAAATGGCTATCTGACAATTTTGATTGGATGTGTTTTGGGAAATAGTGGTTTTGAGAGGGGTGTTAGTTATCCTCCAATCACTTTCGACTATTAAAATGGGCACAAGCCCTTCTCATTTTCAATCGAATGAGCCTTTTTTGAACTTTCTACAACATCACTATCTATAAAAACCTTATATGCCCCCAGAGCATAACTTACAACCCTTGTCCCGAGGACTCTGAGGGTGTTATCATCCTCAAAGACCTAATTTCAAAAATGTTTTACTACTTTGAACAAAATAACTATCTAAAAATTTTGATTGGATGTGTTTGGGGGAAAATGGGGCCTGAGAGGGGGTTTAGTTGCCTTCCAATCACTTTCGGCAATTAAAAACGGCATTAGCTATTTGAATTTCCAATCGAATGAGCCCTTTTTCAAGTTTTTACGACAAAGCTTTCAATAAAAACCATATATGCCCCCCGGGCACATCTTGCAACCCTTACCCTGAGGGCTGTGGGGGGAGTTTCATCCTCAAAGATATAATTTCCGGACCTTTCAACTACTTTGAACAAAATGGCTATCTCAAAATTTTGATTGGATGTGTTTAGATAAATGGTGGGCGTGGAAGGGGTGTTAGTTGCCTTCCAATCACTTTCGACTATTAAAAAAGCCACTAGCCATTTCAGTTTCCAATCCAATTACCGTTTTTTGAAGTTTCCTCGACAACGGCTTCTATAAAATCTTATATTCCCCCAGGGCATAACTTACAAGTCCTGCCCTGAGGGCTGTGGTGGAGTGTCCTCCTCAATTACATAATTTCTATCTGGAAATCAACTACGCTGAACAAAATGGCTATATCAAAATTTTGATTGGATGTGCTTGGGGAAATGGTGAGCGTGGAAGGGGCGTTAGTTGCCTTCCAATCACTTTTGACTATTAAAGAGAGCACTAGACGTTCCAATTTCCTATCGAATGAGCCCTTTTCGAAGTTTCTGCGACAACTGCTTCGATACAAAGTGCCCTGGTATAGAAAAAAATACATTGTACTATTGCGCTGCCTATGATTCTAAATATTTGAAGTTCTTTCAGTTTATTGTTACCCACCCAAAACAAAAAATCTGAGAAAATTGGCCTTATTTTTAAAAACAGGGACCCCCCCCCCCTTATAAAAATCAATGGATCTTATTGAAAATCTCTTTATTGGATATATCATATTAGAAAACCCTATCGTAGAGGTTTCAAGTTCCAATCTTCAAAATGTAGAATTCCGCTTTTTTTTTCAGAAGAAACATCGTCGATGCATGTTTATTTTTTTGTTTATTCCCTAGGAGTTATCGTATCAAACCGAAGGTCCAAGATAATTCAGAGGGAGCTCATTCAAATGTAAATTTAAAGCTCTTTTTTAAGTGACCATACAGATTGGACCAAAGGAAAGTCTTGTTTTCTTGCTATTTTAGGGCACAAAAATACGACTTTACCCGAAGAGGATGAATTTGCAATCAATTTAAAATTCTGAGAAGCTAATTAATTTAAAAGTGTGAATAACTATATTTTAGACCTTCCAGTTGTAAAAGAAGTAATGCCACGCGGTGGCAGTACTGGATTCAACCAAGTTGATTCGCTGTATTTCTAATGAAATACTCGTAAGGATTCGTTTGGCGATCTGGAATTGCGGATCAGCTATAATGAGGGGGGGGGGAGTGAGTCATTGTCTAGGTGGTGGTAGGGTAGATTCCTAAAAAATTACATTTTAATGGACAAACTGCTTAGTCTTCACGAGGCTTCAGATAAATGTTGAAAGAGGTAGGAGGAGTAGGAATTAATTAAATTGTTTCGCTATACAGCAAAAATGTTACATTCCCATTTCTACCAGCACAGAGGTGGATAGCAAAGCAGTTCATCATCAGCCCCGGCAGGAAGTTTCTTTGGGGTTGCAAATACTGCAAGGAACTTAGTTTTCAGCAATTTTAAATGGTGTTATTTTCTTTTTTTGTATTTATAGAGGTATTTCAATAATTTCTTTATTTGTAATTAAATTAGGCTGCGCTTGGCGATCTATAATTGCGTATCAGCTATATTGAGGGGGGGTGGGGTGAGTCAGTGTTTAGATGGGGGTAGGGTAGGCTCCTAAAAAGGTACATTTTAATGGACAAACTACTTACTATTCACGAGACTTCAGATAAATGTCGAAAGAGGATGGGGGAGTTGGGATTAATTAAATCACTCCTCTATACAGCTAAAATGTTACACTCCCATTTCTACCAGCACAGAGGTGGAAAAGGCAAGGCAGGTCATCTTCAGGCCCGCCAGGAAGTTTCTTTGGGGTTGCAAATACTGCTAGGAACTTAGTTTTCAGCAATTTTAAATGGTGTTATTTTCTTTTTCTATTTATAGAAGTATTTCAATGTATTTAAACAAATGAATGTAATGTATTTATTGATAAGAAAGTCCTATTGCAGAGGTTATGATGGCTTCAGTTAGGCTATGTAGAAGATCATAAGTCTCACAGAATTTCCATCCATACAAGCAATAATACTCCTTTTTATCCAACCAAAAGTCTTTTGTAGTAATATTAACAAGGATTTTTTACCAAAATTACCATTCGTCGCCAATCTTTTAAGTTTATTCAAATGTTATCCAAAATTTAAATTTAAAATTTAAACGTAGGACGGTACCAATGTACTTATAATTATTGATTTACACATTTTAAAAGCAATTAACCAGGGATTTAAGGGACAGGTACCTCAAATTATATCTTGGTTACACCTGAGTATGATTTGGAAAACATTCAGAAATTAAATAAAAAACAGAGCTTTTCAATTGAAAGCAAGGAACAGATTTGAAACCTATTTGAAGAGATTATTTTTTATATGAAGGGGGCTGTCTCCTCCTTAGCTCCTTACTCTTTTCTAATTTTTGCCAGAAGAAAGATCATGGGTGCTTGTTTATTTATTTTTTGTTTTTTTTCCCAGGGGTGTTCGTATCGACCCAGTGGCCCTAGACCGTCGAGAGAGGGCTCATTGTATTGAAAATGAAAGGTTCTAGTGCCCTTTTTAAATGATCAAAATAATTGGAGGGCAACTAGGCCCCCTCTCACTCCACCATTTTCCTAAAATCTTCCGATCAAAATGTTGAGATAACTTTTTTCTTCAGTATAGTTGAAAGGCCCAATAACTATGTTTTTGGAAATAAAATGACCCCCTGCAGCTCCTGGGGAAAGGTTTTTAAGTTATAAAATTTACCCCTTGTTTTATTTGTTATTGGGACTATGCATACATTTCTCGGGCGGGGAGGGGAGGAAAAATTTTCTGCTGGGAGGATTTTACACGGAGATAATTTTCCATGGAGAGGAAAGTTTCCAGGGTGTGAAATTTTACCCTTGGTGAATTTGCCAGAATTCCTATACGAAATTTTTTTATGTCTTGTTTTTTCTTTACCAAATAAATTTTAGGAGTGGAGATGTTAAGGGTAATTGCCCGGGAAAATTTTTTGCCTGGATTGAATTGCCCAGAAAATATTTCTGTGCGGAGGAGGATTTTTCTGTGGAGGTGGAGCCGGGTATCCTGGCGTTATTAAAAAGACGATCAGAGATTAAATAAAGTTTTTTTCAACTGAAAGTAAGGAGCAACACTAAAAATTAAAACGAACAGAAATTATTACATATGTGAGGGGGGTTGCCCCCCTCGTTTTTTACACTAAAGTTTAGGTTTTGTGCAGATTCTTTAAAAACAACTCCTGAAAAACACTAGTCATTTAAATAGAATAATAAACAACTTTCTTTAAAGTGCCGAAAAACTTTATCATGTAGAGTGAGATGCTGAGGAGGGGGACAGCCCTTTGCGCAAATGCTATTGTCTTTGTTCGTTTCACGATTTACTGTTGCTCATTGCTTTCAGTTGAACAAACTTTTTTTATCTAATGAAGCTTACAACCATTATTCTAAAGGCAATGAAAAAAGTATGTCAATTAAAGTGAAAGTATATAAAAATGGAGAAAGTAATCAATTCAAAAATTACACAAAACAACAGCCTACTTACAAAAACTAAGATATAAACCCCCAGCATTCAGTTCTGTTGAGCAATGCCGAAGCGTTGGACGGATATTTTTTAACAATATCGACAGTTTTGAACTTGATTATCAAATACGAAAATATTTAATGCGTTTAGACTCAATTATTCATAAAAAGTAACGCATTATCAAAGTAGTTTGTTCCAAATAAAAGATTAAAACTAAGATATACAAAATAAAACAAAAACTTTTAATTCAATATTTTTAATTTAATTTTGAATACCAAATTTTGCCCCTTATTAAGTTTTTTTCCTTATGTTTTCTTTAATTATACGAACTTTCTTGTGTACTAATAACTGCACTAATTACAAATACAAATACATATTTAGGATCGCCATAAACAGCTGATTCTTTGATTTAGTGTTATCAATAGTTAGGCTGTTAAGCTTTCGTTAATGGGTCAAAATCTATTGTCAGGCAGTCAACGATGGGGCAATACACATTTTTTCAATGGTACTTCCATATTCTGCTTTTTTTTTTGGTTCCCTTATAATTACTTTGTAATCCGAAATTTCCTGGGGGAAAAATTTCCTTTCCCCCTGCCCCCCCCCCAACCCCTGCCAGTGCCCATGGTGGAGAAGGATCAGGCGCAGTAGTATTGGCGTCAGGTGGCTTGGTGCTGCAATGAGTCTTAGTATTAGTAGTAGTAGTAGCAGAAGTATACCAAAAGCCGTTCATTTAGGAGAATTCCCAATAGAATATTAAAAACGAACATATAAAAAACAAGGGAAGATAATGAGCTACGTCGAAATTTAAAAGATAAAAAAAGGCATATATAAAGTTGGATATGAATTGAGGTCCTTTTTGTGCTAGTTTCCCACCCTTGGTGGGTGTTAATGGGAAGCTGGGGTGGGGAGCTTTGTAGAACTGCCTGAAAGTAAAGAGTGATGTCCAAAGTTTAAAATAACATAAATAGCAAAATTGTCATTAGACCAAAGAGTACGAGATAGTAATTCACTTGAAGTCTTAGAAAAGCTGTAAAAAATAATTAACCGTTTTCCTATTGCTTTATTTATTTATTTTCTTCCAAAAAATTTTACCTGAAAAAGGTGTTGTTTCTCAAGAGTATGCTATTGGAAATGCGAACTTCTTTTCTTTGAAACGGAAATTATACTTAAGTGCAAAGACCATGGGTTGAGCATGCTTTCCGCAGCCCGCTCATAAATACAGCAATTTTGTTCCAAGTTTTAATGTTGCTCTTTACTTCATGTAAAAATAAGACTTATTCATACAAAAAGAAACCTCCATAGCAGAATAGAAATAAACCCAATTAGTTTTCTTTTTAACTGTGTAGGCTACTCCAGAGACAAAAAAAAATATGTGAAGCTTAAACCAATGTTTTTTTTATATTCTATGTCTGCAGATATGGTCTGAAATTTTTTTTTATCTTTACCCATAGGACCAAGGCCGTACCCAGGATTTTTTTTCGGAGGAGGTTTTACCCCCCAAAAAAAAATTCGGGGGGGGGGGCTTACACAAACAAAACCTCAAAAATTGCATACAAAATTTGTTTATATCCAATTTTGTTACGTTTTTACGAGTCAGTAAAACATTTCGGGGGGGGGGGGAGGGGTTATAATGCTAACCGGGCCCAAGGTCGTACCCAAGATTTTTTTTTCGGAGGGGATTTTACTAAAAAAAAATTCGGGGGGGGGGAGGTTAAACAAACAAAACTAAAAAAACGCATACAAAATTTGTTTATATCCATTTTTGTTACGTTTTTACAAGTCAGGGTACGGCCTTGACCGGGCCAGTAACCTTTGAAAGTGACTTGCGTATGTCCCTTGTGAGTTGTGAGCCCCTGAACTGACAAACATTTGAAAAGTTGAAAATCATTCTATCCACCCTATCTTTCTCGAATTTCGAACCTTCAACATCGATAAGAATAAGATACATTTCATTCTGTTACAGCTTAGATGTTACACTGGTAGCGAAGTTGCATTGCAGACATACTAACACACGCAATCTTTTCAGTTGAATTCTGGCAGTTGATAAAGACAAGTGTAGAATATTGAAGTTCTGGTAAAAAAAAGTAAGTAAATTCCATTTTTGCGGGAAAGAAGTTTTGAAATATTCTGGGAAAGCTTTAGAATCAATCATAATTGTATAACAAGCTTATAGATTACTAATCCTGGACTAGATACTGAAATAAGCAAAGTCTCACATCATTAGATTCAAGAAGTTAGTATTATGCCGATCAGACTTGCAGTGCTAGTCTACTAGCCTACTTGCGTTTAATACCCCCTTCCCCATTTACAACAATTTAGGGGTGGTAAAATTCTACTTTAGCTTCTTTTGGCTATCTTGGAAAGGGGTTAGGTTAGGAAAATGAAACTTTCAGGGATGGGTCTACAGGCTAAAGTATGGGTAAATATTTCGTAGCTCATATTATTGACGGTAAATATCTACCAAATCATATTATTGAGTTAGGACAAAAGTGAATACACCATTCGATGCCTTTTTTTTATACTGATTACGAATATAATAATCATTTCTATCGGAAATGAATTTCAGCCCCCCCCTATATGTGTCAATTCCGGGTTAGGTTAGGTATATATAGGGGGGGGGGGCTGAAATTAATTTGCGAAAAAAATGGGTACTGGTGGGTTATATGGTTACTTTTATATAGGCCTACTAATGAGAGACGAAACCAGCCAGACTGGTTATTTTCAAGAGACCGCTATTGAGATATGGAATGCAGAGTAGTTTTCATTGCGATTACGATATTTAAACTGTCGTTTTTTGGGGTTTAGGGGGGGAAAAGGAGGTCAGGTGACGTATTTAATATATGCTATTTTTTATCCCCCCTAATGTGCAAATATATAGCCCAAATTTGTTTCTAAACTTATATATTCATCCCGTTTTATTTTATTTCATTAGTATTAACCAAACTTGACTTTTTATAGCCTTTTTCTCGACTTTTAGACTTTTTATACCAAACTTAACATATAGCGCATCAGTACCAATAAAATAAAATAGGATGAATATATAACAGTTTAGAAACAAATTTGGACTATATATTTGCACATTAGGGGGTGGGGGGGGTAAAGCATAGCATATATTAAATATGTGACCTGACCTCCTTTTTCCCCCTAAACCCCAAAAACAACAGTAAATATTGCAAACGCAATGAAAACCACGCATTGCGTTGCATTTCTCTATAGCGGTCTCTTACAATTAACCTGTCTTGCGGGTTTTTCGTGACTGGTATCCTCGCACAAAATATAAAAGTGTCCATATAACGCACCAGTAGCCTATCATTTTATTTCATTAGCATTAACCAAACTTGACTTTTTAGATTTAAAAAAAACCCATCGATATGGCTTAAAATTCTACTCAAATAACATGAATTGCATTTTCTGAACTAAAGCCAAAGAAAAAGAAACTGATAACTGAAAATTAAGGTAAAATGTTGTGTTGTGTAAATTTAAATAGGTAATAGACCTCTCACGTAGGTAAATTTGAGGACCCTCTAGAGGAAGAGGGAGTGGAGGTAGGTACTTCAAAATACCTTCCCGGGACATACTTTGGTACTGTTCTATTAACCGGACTCTTTTTGAATACGGCAATGCATACCAGTCAAACAGTTCGTGGTAACGAACTGTAAGTAAGGAGCGACCCGGCTCAATGGTAACCGAAACTCTAAAAAACGGAATTTCGATACCAATAGATACATCAAAAGAATCAGATTTTAATTCTGATTTCAAATATATAAGTTTCATCAAGTTTAATCTTACCCATCAAAAGTTACGCGCTTGAGAAAATTTGGCTGATTTTCGAGAAAAGGGGGAAAGATCCCCTAAAAGTTATAGAAACTTAATGAAAATCACACCATCATAGTCAGTGTATCAGAGAACCCTACTGTAGAGGTTTCGAGCTCCTATCTACAAAAATATGGAATTTTTGTATTTTTTGCCAGAAGAAAGATCACGGATGCGGGTTTATGTGTTTGTTTTTTTTTCCCAGGGGTGATCGTATTGATCCAGTGGTCCTAGAATATTGCGAGAGGGCTCATTCGAACGGAAATTAAAAGCCCTTTTTAAGTGACCAAAAAAAATGGAGGGCAACTAGGCCCCCTCCCACGCTCATTTTTTCCCAAAGTCACCCCATCAAAATTTGAGATAGCCATTTTGTTCAGCATAGTCGAAAATCTAATAAATATGTCTTTTACGATGACTTAATCCCCCACAGTTCCCAGGGGAATGGCTGCATGTTATGAACTTTGCCCATTGCTAACATATTGTATTGGTTATTGGGAAGTATACAGACATTTTCAGGAAGAATTTTTTTCAGGTAGGGGGGGCTGAAAGAGGGGGTTACTCGGGAGAATCTTTCCTTGGAGGATGTTTCTTTGGGGTAAGGGATATTTCTATCAAGGGGGCGCCGGATTTCCAAGCATTATTTAAAATACGATCAGAAATTAAATTTAAAAAAACAAGTTTTTTCAACTGAAAGTAAGAAGCAGCATTAGAACTTTAAAAGAACAGAAATAATTACGTATATGAGGGGGGTCTCCGCTAAGTCAATACCTCGCTCTTTACGCTATAGTTTTTTTTAGGGCTTTCAAAAGAGCTATCTATTCTAATTAGCGGTCTTTGTGATTAAGGGGTCATTTTTAAATAATTGGAACTAAATTTGAAATTTAGCTTAAAGCGCGAAGTATTGACTAAGGGACGAACCCCCTGATATACGTATTAGAAATATATGAATACAGAAGTTCGTTACGTAAGTTAATTCGCAAGTTACGTATATTTATTACTAATCAAAACGTTTGTAAAAAAATTCAACAAGTTTCGAGAATGCCATTTAACCAAAAAAAAGTAAAATTAATATGCAAATTTCGTTTTAATTATTCATGTACGGTGAGCCAAAGTCAAAACCTGGATTAATTAAAAAACATTCAGAAATTAAATAAAAAAAACGAGTTTTTTTAACTGAAAGTAAGGAGCGACATTAAAACTTAAAACGAACAGAAATTATTCCGTATATGGAAGGGGCTTTCCCCTCCTCAACGCCTCGCTCTTTACGCTAAAGTTGGACTCTGTCTCAAAACTTTATTTTTTAAAACAATAAAAAACTTTAGCGTAAAGAGCGAGGCGTTGAGGAGGGGAAAGCCCCTTCCATATACGGAATAATTTCTGTTCGTTTTAAGTTTTAATGTCGCTCCTTACTTTCAGTTTAAAAAACTTGTTTTTTTTATTTAATTTTAAATTTAGGCGCAAGATTAAAGAAGAAAATTTACATCAAGAATTTGAATGAACATTGTCATTGAACTCTCTTCGACAAAATCTAGTGAATAACCGGGAAGTTTATTATTTTATGAATGACTCGAAAGTTAATTATTTTGTTTTGTATAAATGTTTTAGTTTCAATTTTAATATTTTAGTAGTACTACAGATGACGGTCGCTGTATAAGTGATCGAAATATGTAGAGTTTTTTACATGTTTTCACTGTCTAAATAAATGGATTTATCCCCATTTGAAATTTAATTAACAATAGAAAAACAATAACAACAAAAACGTATAAAACAAAAAAAAATAAAAGAAAGGAAGGAAGAAAAGAAATGCTGGGCAGGAGGGTGTGGGAGGCCATCCCATCGAGGGGACAGAAAAAAACATATAGATAAAAATATGATAAATGTTAAAATTCCATCATCAATGGTGAATAAACATTTAAAAACAATCTTCAATATTTGCTTCTCTAAGTTCAGGTGAGATTTTTATGATGGATCAATTTGAGCTTTATCATTCAGCTTATATTTATTTGCAATCAATGACATTTGATACCTAAGTGAAAACCTTGACCTTTCGCATCTTACAAAAGGTATTGGCTATATTCCCAACCACCGACGACCCGAACGAGGGGGCAAAATCAGCAGAGATTTATTGTAGAAATAATTATTAGGATTTTGAATTTGAAAATATCATAAGGAAATATGTACTTCTCGTATATGTTTTAAATATGACAAATTTGGAAACAGAACATTGCTTTTGTTTCAGAGGCATTTCCAAGTTTTTTTCTCCTTGCTTTTAAGCGGCGTTCACATGCGTGTCTAGCTAGAATCTCATGTCTAGACACGTGTCTGGCCAGAAATCAATGCATAGGAAATTACCGTTCACAAGAAGAATTCAGTGCTAAATTAGAACCACAAATTTAACTTCCAATAGGTTACAGTTGTCATTTCTAGCGAATCAAGAGAGCTTATGCGGTCAAAACTTTCAAAATTGTAATCCCTATTTTTACTGTTACAAGATAACAGTACAAGATAACTGCGCGGGGCAGCCACTCGTTTGGTATCTTCAAAAAGAATGTTAGAGATTTTCTTGCAAAAAATTAGTTTTTTTCCCGGTTCTCCGATGAGTTGATGCCTCCGGATTGGTTCTGTAATTTATTTGTATGGGGTGATTCATGTATCACTCCCTTGTCTAGTTTGGATTTTTTTTTTTGGGGGGGGGGATTAGGAGGGTTGGTATTGTTTGGTTTGTTGATGTGAATTTACTATTTAAAAAATGTTTGATGAATGTATGTGTTTAATTTGTTTTTAGTTTTGTTTCTCCCCTGTTTTTTTCCTGGCCATAGAGCCTTACGGGGGAGAATATATTGAAGTATTTGTTATTTTTATGTCTAATTCACCGTTGATATTGCTATTCAGTGATAGACTTCTTGTTTTGTCTTTTTCAATAAATTCAATTCAATTCAACAAGCCAAACAATTTTCTTAGTGTGCTTTGCTATTATGTCTGGTGTTGCATATTTGCCTAAAATGAAAAAAAAAATTAACGAGAAAACAAAAATTAAATTTCAGTTTAATAATGTAAACAACAATGATCAAAATAGTGGAACTTGACCCATTCTGATGGGCTGTGATCGAAAATCCTAGACTTTGAGTTCTAGAGTCTAGATGCTTAGCTGTAACTGGTCTAGCCAAGCACCAAATTTTACTTGTGAACGGTAGTTGTCTAGACATTCATATCTGACCAGACAGATGTCTAGACATGTGATTCTAGCTAGGTACGCATGTCTACGCCACTTTAGTTGACAAAAAACTGTAAAGCGGCGTTCACATGCGTGTCTAGCTAGAATCTCATGTCTAGACACGTGTCTGGCCAGAAATCAATGTCCAGGATATTACCGTTCACAAGAAGAAGTCAGTGCTTAGCTAAAACTAAAAATTTACTTTCGAATAAATTACAGCTGTCATTTCTAGCCAATCAAGAGAGCTTACGGGGGCAAAACTTTCAAAATTGTAATCCCTATTTTTACTGTCACAAAATGATAGATGACACAAGCCAAACAATTGCCTTAGTGGGCTTCACTATTATGTCTGGTGTAGCCTATTTGCCAAAAATAAAAAAAACACTTGATGAGAAAAAAAAAATTAAATTTTAGTTTAAAAACGTAAAAACAAATGATGAAAATAGTGGAACTTGACACATTCTGATTGGCTGTAATCGAAAATCCTAGACTTTGAGTTCTAGAGTCTAGAACTGGATGCTTAGCTGTAGCTTGTCTAGCCAAGCACCAAATTTTACTTGTGAACGGTAGCTGTCTAGACATTGATGTCTAACAAGACACATGTCTAGACATGGAATTCTAGCTAGACACGCATGTGAACACAGCATAATGGCTATAGACTGCTGCAATTTTGTGGGTGTAACAATCTAGCTATAACCAACATATGTACTATTGGTCATGTAAAAGCAAAACACATGATAGTAAGGGTGGCCGGTGTTTATCCCCCCCCTCCCCCGGAAAATACACCCCACACAAAGAAAAACCAGATTTTGTGAATGACCCGAGTTAATTATTTTTTTTTGTATAAATATGTTAGTTTCAATTTTATCACTTTAGTATTTCTACTGAGAACGATCGTTGTACATGGGATTGAAATGTTAATACTTATGTGCCTCTTTCCATTCTCATAAAAAATGGACGTATCCCTATATAAACGTTTATTTGTCCGTCATAGAAAGACAGTGTGGTCTGAGAAAAGAATACCTAATTTAAGGTAATACGTCGAAAATACGTCGTATACATGGGGAAATGACACCAATCAAGTATACAATAATAAACTCAATATTTCGTTTGCCATTAGAAGACGCAGGAGACTTTGCCACCTTCACTGGAAATTTATCAAACAGTTCGTGGTAACGAACTGTAAGTAAGGAGCGACACGGCTCAATGGTAACCAAAGCTCTAAAAAACGGAATTTTGATACCAATAGATACATCAAAAGAATCAGATTTTAATGCCGATTTCAAATATATACCTTTCATCAAGTTTAGTCTTACCCATCAAAAGTTACGCGCCTGAGAAAATTGGCCTGATTTTCGAAAAAAAGAGGAAAGAACCCCTAAAAGTTATAGAAACTTAATGAAAATCGCACCATCATATTCAGCGTATCCGAGAACTCCACTGTAGAGGTTTCAAGCTCTTATGTACAAAAACGTGGATTTTTGCATTTTTTGCCAGAAGAAAGATCACGGGTGCGTGTTTATTTGTTTTTTGTTTGTTTTTTTCCCAGGGGTGATTGTATCGACCAAGTGGCCCTAGAATATTTTAGGAGGGCTCATTGGAACGTAAATTAAAAGTTCTAGTGCCCTATTTAAGTGACCAAAAAAATGGAGGGCAACTAGGTCCCCTCCGACGCTCATTTTTTTCCCAAAGTCATCTAATCAAAATTTTGAGATAGCCATATTGTTCAGCATGGTCGAAAATCTAATAAATATGTCTTTTACGATGACTTAATCCCCCACAGTTCCCAGGGGAATGGCTGAAAGTTATGAACTTTGCCCATTGCTTACATATTGTATTGGTTATTGGGAAGTAAACAGACATTTTCAGGAAGAATTTTTTTCAGGTAGGGGGGGGGGGGCTTAAAGAGGGGGTTACTCGGGAGAATCTTTCCGTGGAGGATGTTTATATGGGGTAAGGGACATTTCTATGAAGGGGCGCCGGATTTCCAAGCATTATTTAAAAAACGATAAGAAATTAAATTTAAAAAAAAAAGTTTTTTCAACTGAAAGTAAGAATCAACATTAGAACTTAAAATGAACAGAAATTATTACGTATATGAGGGGGTTCTCCGCCAAGTCAATACCTCGCTCTTTACGCTATAGTTTTTTTAGTGCTTTCAAAAGAGCTATCTATTCTAATTAACGGCCTTTGTGATTAAGGGGTCATTTTTAAAGAATTGGAACAAACTTCAAACTTTAGCTTAAAGAGCAAGGTATTGACTAGGGGGCAAACCTCCTAATATACGTACTAAAAATATATGAATATAGAAGTTCGTTACGTAAGTTAATTCGTAAGTTACGTATATTTATTACTAATAAAATCGTTCGTAAATAGAATTAAACAAGTTTCGAGAAAGCCATTTAGCCAAATAAAAGTAAAATTAATATGCAAATTTCGTTTTAATTATTCATGCACGGTGGGGGCTTTACCCCCACCCCCCTAATGTGCAAATATATAGTCCAAATTTGTTTTAAACTATTTTATTTTCATCCTATTTTGTTTCATTTCATTAGCAATGAAAAAGGTCAGGTTTTCGCGTGTTTACCTGATTCTTAACATTTACCCACACTTCAGCATGTAGACCCATCCCTGCAAGTTTCATTTTCCTAACCTAACCCCTTTCCAAGATAGCCAAAAGTAGCTAAAGTAGAATTTTACCTTTAGGGGCAAATTTTTGTGTTTTTTCGATTGCTTCAAGTAATATACTTAAAAGCTCACAACATTGCGGAATAATTTTAGGAGAGCTAACACATTTTGCATGTAGCTCCGTTATGCTATACCTCCGATTCCCCCATGTGCAAATATATACCCTTCTCGAAATTTGTATTTCCCATGTATCCTCCCAATGCGTCTCTTGCTTCAACCCGTGTACCCGTAAAGTGGTCAACAGTGACGAAACGAGAACCGAAAAAAAAGAATGACAAGTGGCGGAATGCATTGGAAATATATAGGCCTAATTTGAGCTATATGTTTGCACAATATGGAGGGGTTGGGAGTAACGTGTAGTGGGGCTGCGTCTAAAATGGGTTAGCTAGCCTACAATTATTCTGCATATTATGAAATAGTCTAAGAATTGTTTTCGTAACATGCTGCCTTCTTAGCAACCCCTAATCTAGAAGTGAAAAAACAATTGCCATCTGACACTGATTCAGGAATGGTAACTATTATTTCGGTATGTCTTAAAAGTAAAAATTTATTGCGAAAAGAAATTTATGGTGATTTCGAAAAAAGTCTGAACTCCGTCTAAAATGGCGTCAGATCAAAATTAAAAATCTACCATTGGAATCAGCACGGTCGAAGACCTAGTTACGGGAAATTACAACCCCCCCCCCTTGAAAAACAAGAAAAATGGCTTTTTTGCATGGGTAGCACCGATCTGTCTCCCGTTTTTTTGTTTTTTTCTAGCAGGTCTAGGGGGTGACCAGAACATCATAGAGAGATGAATAATAGCTCATTTGAACGGAAATTAAATTTACTAGTGCTCTTTTAAGTGACCAATAAGATTGGAGGGCATCTAGCCCCCCCCTCCCTGAAGGCCCCTCCTCCCAGTTTCATCCAATCACAATTTTGAGATAGCCATTTTGTTCAATATAGTCCAACGGTAAAATATCTTTGGTTTTGGTGATGATATGACCCTCCATAGTCCCTGGGGAAAGCGCTGCACACTGTAGAAAAAAAATTGTTTGACATTCAACAAAAATTGTTTGTAATGTTTATTACCAACAAAATTGGTATTTCAACACCTGAAAATCGGTGAATTGATATTAAAGACCTTATTGGGAAGTTCCTGATCGTTGTTGAATTTCCAATTTGTTGAGAAACAAAATTGCTGGAATCCCACACCCGAATTGAATTTTTAATTTGTTGACAAACCAACATGTTGGATTTTAAGATCCTTATTGGATTTCTATTTTTTTTTTTTGTATTTCCTGTTCTTTATTTGGATTTCCATCGCTAGCTTTGTTCAATTTATTAGGCCTACAATCTAATTTCTAGGTTCTATTATTCGGCTTCTCTTCCTAGTTTTGAACCACCAACTATGTTTTTTGTTGAATTTCCAGTTCTTCCATTGAATTTCCATCACTAGCGTTGTTCAATCTCCTAAGCCAACACTTTAATATCCAGTTTTCATGATTCCCTTTCTAGTTTCAGAAGCATCAATAAATATCAAATAAATACTCATTTATTTTACAAAAACAGAAAATTACAACAAAAAGTTTCTCCCAGATAATATGATACCTCTTGACGGTGGCCGGTGTTTACCCCCCGGCGATTACCCCCCGCTGATAATATCCTCCTGGATAATACCCCCCCCCCGTGGAAAATAAGGTTTTACAAATTTGAGATTTATTTAGATAAGGCTTTATTTGAGTTTTATTTTTTTAATTTCCGTAGGGGGAAGGAATTTTGGCACAATCGTTTTTTTCGGGTCTCTTTAAAAAGTGAAGTTTGATTAATGCTATTGAAATAAAATAGGATGAATATAAAAAAGTTTATAAACAAATTTGGGCTGTATATTTGCACATTAGAGGGGGGGGGGTAAAGCATTGCATATATTAAATACGTAACCTAAACTAACCTACGCTAGGTACCTTCCCCCCCCCGCTAAACCCCAAAAAACCACAGTTTAATATCGTCTACGCAATGAAACCCTTGCTATCGTTGCTAGCTCCATAACAGTTAAGACGTCAAAACGGATTTTATCATTGCCTAGTCTATAGCGATTAAGTCGAGAGGCCCGCATAAAAGGATTGTACTGGAATTTTAGTACTTGTGTATTATGTGCACAGTAGACAGAATATACCAGTAAGCTTATCGCAGATCATTTCTGGTCTTCGTTCTCGTTGCGAACAAAAAGCTCCTCCCACTTATTTCTGCATTAGCGGGAATATTGGTTAGTCTGTTTCTGACTGTTTCAATGCACTTTGATGGAAACAGACGGAAACAGACTAACCAGTATTCCCGCTAATCTGACTTCGCCTATGTTTATATCTGCAAAAACGTTCTCCGGAGCACTCGCACCCCGGTCCGGGTTTTTATAATGGGTGAGATAGAGAATGATCATACTGGATTATATATGAACTGTGATTATGTGCCACTCACTCAAGTTTACGCTGTGTAAAATTCGATCGGTCTTTTCGTTAGTTTCTTCGTTACTTTAGAAATAAATTTGGGCTAAGATTTACACATTGGGGGGGGGGGGTAAAGTATATCGGGTCGGCATGCAAAATGTGTTTGGTACAATTATTCTGCATATTAGATAGATAGATAGATAAGTGTGTTTTAAAGCCAAATATACGGCCATGAACACAGTAAAATAACATAAATAAAAGGCACAAGTGACATAAACTTTGATCAGCGATCATCATAAAACACTTAAATAAAACACTACATTAACCTAATAATAGTACTTAATACTTGGAAAAACGGTTATTGAAAAAAAAAACACTTAACACTTGGAAAAAACACTGGTACTGTTCTATTAACCGGGCTCTTTTATATAATGCTAGTTTGGTTAATGTTAATGAAATAACATAGGATGAATATATAATAGTTTAGAAACAAATTTGGGCTATATATTTGCACATTAGAGGGGGTGAGGGGCATTTTTTTTTATTTTTTAAGGATCAGTGGTTAATTAAAGCATACCATATATTATATAACCTAACCTGTAAAAATTCAACTGCCTCTTTTTCTGTCTTTGGCAAATCTCAAATTTTAATTTTAACATTCATTTTCGATCACCCGTTTCACTCAATTCCACTCTAACAATTGTTTTATGATCGGGTATCTCTCACGCATCTGTCCCGGTAACTGTCGCGTCTCAAGTTTGACATTCCATATACACTTGATAAGAGTGATAAAAGAGCCCGGTTAATTGAACAGTACCAAAACACTTAAATGAAACATTACATTTACTTTATACTGGGATTTTTTTTTTTTTTTTTTTTTTTAGTGGCCATATACCTTGAAATAATTGTTTTCTGACATCAAACTGTCCAAATACTTAACCCCCCCCTCTCCTTAGGTACAAATATATAGCCCAAATTATATATTTCCCATACATTTTGTCATTTGTCTTGTCTTGTCTCGTGCAAAGCTGAAGAAAAAACTAACGAAGAAACCGGTTAGTAATCGAGTTTACACAGCGTAAAATTGAGTGATTGGCGCATAATACACAAGCACCAAAATTCCTTCTCTTTACAGAAATTAGAAAAATAATACTCAAATAAAATTCTCAAATTTGGAAAGGCTTATTTTCCATGGGGGGTATTTTCCATGGGGGGGGTAGTTTCCGCAGGGGAAAGGGGGGAAAACGCCTAGAACCCCTCTTAGACACCTGTACTTTTTCATGGTAGAAATCAGTAGTTCACGGCGTAAACAGTTGGCGGACAGTATAGACCGGAGCCAGAAATAACTTCGCATCAGTAGGGAGTCAGGTATTACTCCCAGTCGACACCACTGCTGCCATCTACAATTTAGTCAAACGCTGACGGGACATAATTTATTCAAGGATTATCAATCGAATCTAATGGGGTCAAGGTCAATTGATTGGTTGTTGTTCGTCTAGATGTAATGACTCCAAGGGGAAGTTTGCACATTCGCATTAACGGGGGAGAGATGTATTGATTGCGTAATCGAAGGGGAGAGGATTTTCTGAAACTTGATTTACATAATCGAGGGGAATTATTGATCTACGAAAGGGGAATTAGAAATGACATCACTTGTTTCCTAGGAATTATACGGGATTCTAAAGAGATAGAAATTCAATTTTTAAATATGGCTTCTCAGGTCATTTGGCTTAGCGATAAATTGATATTCTATCGAAACCATAATAGTGTAGCTAGGAACATCTTTGAGATGAAGAGATTAACGCGGAAAAGTGTTTCCTAGGAATTTCAAATGTGACAGCGCAGGGATGCCAAAACAAAAGGAACACGCAGAAATTACTTTTAGGGGATTATTTGGGCAAAACCGTTTGAGACATTTTAGAAGATTATTTGAGCGAAACAGTTTGAAACATTTTAGAAGATGATTTAGGGTGAAACTCTGTGGTCGTTATAATACACCAGTTCCGTTTGAACAGTGTTGTGATGTCCCTTACCCCAACCCCAAAGGGCCCCCCTAACCTAACCAACCCCAAAGGCCCCCCAACCCCAAAGGCCCCCCAACCCCAAAGGGCCCCGGGCCACCAAATGCCTCTGGGCCCCAAAGCCCCCCCCCCCCCGCAAACTCCCAGTGCCCCAAAGGGCCCTCCATTTTTTAATACTTTTTTATTTGCGCATTTAGAGACACAAAAGGGCCCCATCACCCCAACTTTTTGTCTCCCCCCCACCATTAGTGTTTTGTTGTATTTTACCTTTGAGGCCCCCCGGGCCCCCAAAGACCCCCCGCTTTTCCACGTTTAAGTTAGGTTAGGTTAGCTTATCATGAGCGCTCATGATAAGCTAACCTAACCTAACTTAAACGTGGAGAAACCTAACCTCTAACCTAACCCAATCTAACCTATGGTTTTGGTATTTCTATGTAATAATGTGGAATTTTGTGGTTATGTTAGTTTAGTATTGTCATCAATATCTATTGTCCCCCTCCTCAACTCTAAGGTAAAACTCTTAAGTAAAAATAAACTAGAACTCTAACTAAAACTCTAAGCTAGGACTCTAGGCTAAAACTCTAAACTCTTAACTATAACCAAACCAAACTTCAACTCTAACTAAAACTCTAAGCTAGGACTCTAGGCTAAAACTCCAAACTCTTAACTAAAACCAGACTAAACTACAACTCTAACTAAAACTCTAAGCTTGGATTCTAGGCTAAAACTCCAAACTGTTAACTAAAACTAATTTAAACTAGAACTCTAACAAAAACTCCAAGATAAGACTCTGATCTAAAACTCTAAACTCTTAACTGTAACTAAACTAGAACTCTAACTAAAACTTTAACCTAAGAATATAAGGTAAAACTCTAAACTCTTAACTAAAACTGAACTAAACTAGAACTCTAACTAAAATTGTACGCTAAGACTCCAGTCTAAAACTGTAAACTCTTAACTATAATTAAACTTCAACTCTAACTAAAACTCTAAGCTAAGACTCTAAGGTAAAGCTCTAAACTAAAACTAAACTAAACTAGAACTCTAGCAAAAACTCTAAGCTATGACTCTAAGCTAAAACTATGAACTCTTAACTATAACTAAACTAAACTTCAACTCTAACTAAAACTCTAAGCTAAGACTCAAAGCTAAAACTCCAAACTCTTAAATATAGATAAACTAAACTTCAAATCTAACTAAAATCTAAGCTAAGACTCTAGTCTAAAACTCTAAACTCTTAACTATAACTAAACGAAACTTAAACTCTAACTAAAACTCGAAGCTATGATTATAAGCTAAAACTATAAATTAAAACTAAACTAAACTTCTACTTTAACTAAAACTCTAAGCTAATACTATAAGCTAAAACTCTAACCTGAAACTCTTAACTAAAACCAAACTAAACTATAACTCTAACAAAAACTCTAAGCTAAGACTCTAGGCTAAAACTCTAAAATCCTAACTATAACTAAACTAAACTTCAAATCTAACTAAAACTCTAAGATATGACTCTAAGCTAAAACTATAAAGTAAAACTAAACTAAACTTCAACTCTAACTAAAACTCGGAGCTAAGACTCTAAGGTAAAACTCAACTCTTGAATAAAACTAAACTAAACTAGAACTCTAACAAAAACTCTAAGCTAAGACTCTAAGCTAAAAACTCTAAACTCTTAACTATAATTAAACTAAATTCAACTCTAACTAAAATTCTAACCTATGATTCTAAAATAAAACTATAAAGTAAAACTAAACTTCAACTCTAACTAAAACTGTAAGCTAAGAATCTAAGGTAAAACTCTAAACTCTTAACTATAACTAAACTAAACTTCAATCTCACTTAAGCTCTAAGCTAAAACTCTAAGGTAAAACTCTAGACTCTTAACTAAAACTAAACTAAACTAGAACTCTAACAAAAACTCTAAGCTAAAACTCTAAACTCTTAACTATTACTAAACTAAACTTCAACTGTAACTAAAACTCTAAGCTAAGACTAAGCTAAAACTCTAAACTCTTAACTAAAACTAAACTAAACTCGAACTTCAACAACAACTCTAAGCTAAGACTCTAAGCTAAAAACTCTAAACTCTTAGCTAAACTAAACTAGAACTCTTACTACAACTCTAAGCCAAGACTCTAGGCTAAAACTCTAAACTCTTAACTAAAAACTAAAGTAAACTTTAACTCTAACGAAAACTCTAAGCTAAGACTCAATGGAAAAACTCCAAACTCTTAACTAAACTAAACTAGAACTCTAACGAAAACTCTAAGCTAGGATTCTAAGGTAATATTCTAAACTCTTAACTAAAACTAAACTAAACTAGAACTTCAACGAAAACTCTAAGCTAAGACTCTAAGCTAAGACTCGAGGCTAAAACTCTAAACTCTTAACTAAAACTTAACTGAACTACAACTTTAACTAAAACTCTAAGCTATGACTCTAAGCTAAAACTCTAAATTCTTAAGTATAACTAAACAAAACTTCAACTCTAACTAAAACTCTAAGCTATGACTCAAAGCTAAAACTCCAAACTCTTAACTATAGCTAAACTAAACTTCAACTCTAACTAAAACTCTAAGCTAGGACTCTAGGGTAAAACTCTAAACTCTTAACTATAACCAAACTAAACTACAACTCTAACTAAAACTCTAAGCTAAGACTCTAAGGTAAAACTCTAAACTCTTAACTAAAACTAATCTAAACTAGAACTCTAACAAAAACTCTAAGCTAAAACTCAAAACTCTTAACTAAAACTAACCTAAACTAGAACTCTAACAAAAACTCCAAGATAAGACTCTAAGGTAAAACTATAAACTCTTAACTAAAACTGAACTAAACTATAACTCTAACTAAAACTTTAAGCTATGACTCTAAGCTAAAACTCTAAACTCTTAACCATAACTAAACTTCAACTCTAACTAAAACTCTAAGGTAAGACTCTAAACTAAAACTAAACTAAACTAGAACTCTAGCAAAAACTCTAAGCTATGACTCTAAGCTAAAACTCTAAACTCTTAATTATAACTAAACTAAACTTCAACTCTAACTAAAACTCTAAGCTAAGACTCAAAGCTAAAACTCCAAACTCTTAAATATATATAAACTAAGCTTAAAATATAAATAAACTCTAAGCTAAGACTCTATGCTAAAACTCTCAACTATTAACTATAACTAAACTAAACTTCAACTCTAACTAAAACTCTAAGCTAAGACTCGGAGCTAAAACTCTAAACTATTAACTATAGCTAAAGCTAAAATTCAACTCTAACTAAAACTCTAAGCTATGACTCTAAGCTAAAAACTCTAAACTCTTAACTAAAACTAAACTAAACTAGAACTCTAACAAAAACTCTAAGCTAAGACTCTAGGCTAAAACTCATAACTCTTAACTAAAACTAAACTATTAACTATAACTAAACTAAACTTGAACTCTAAGTAAAGCTCTAAGTTAAGACTATAAGGTAAAACTCTAAACTCTTAACTATAACTAAACTAAACTAAAATTCAAATCTAACTAAAACTCGAAGCTAGTACTCTAGGATAAAACTCTAAACTAAAACTAAACTAAACTTCGACTCTAACTAAAACTCGAAGCTAAGACTCTAAGGTAAAACTAAACTCTTAACTAAAACTAAACTAAACTAGAACTCTAACAAAAACTCTAAGCTACAACTCTAAGCTAAAAACTCTAAACTCTTAACTATAATTAAACTAACTTCAACTCTAACTAAAACTCTAACCTATGATTCTAAACTAAAACTATAACTCTAAACTATAAAAACTCTAAACTCTTAACTAAACTAAACTAGAACTCTAACAAAAACTCTAAGCTAAGACTCTAAGCTAAAGCTCTAAATTCTTAACTAAAACTAAAGTAAACTTTAACTCTAACGAAAACTCTAAGCTAAGACTCTAAGGTAAAACTCTAAACTCTTAACTAAAGCTAAAGTAAACTAGAACTTCAACAAAAACTCTAAGCTAGGACTCTAAGGTAAAACTCTAAACTCTTAACTAAAGCTAAAGTAAACTAGAACTTCAACAAAAACTCTAAGCTAAGACTCTAAACTAAGACTCGAGGCTAAACTCTAAACTCTTAACTAAAACTTAACTGAACTACAACTTTAACTAAAACTCTAAGCTATGACTATAAGCTATAACTCTAAATTCTTAACTATAACTAAACTAAACTTCAAATCTAACTAAAACTCTAAGCTAAGACTCAAAGCTAAAACTCCAAACTCTTAACTATAGCTAAACTAAACTTCAACTCTAACTAAACTCTAAGCTAAGAATCTAGACTAAAACTCTAGACTAAAACTCTCAACTCTTAACTATAACTAAACTAAACTTCAACTCTAAGCTAAGACTCTAAGCTAAAAATCTAAACTCTTAACTATAACTAAACTTCAACTCTAACTAAAACTCTAAGCTAAGACTCTAAAAGCTAAAACCCTAAACTCTTAACTATTACTAAACTAAACTTCAACTCTTGCTAAAACTCTAAGCTAAGACTCTAAAAGCTAAAACTCTAAACTCTTAACTAAAAATAAAATAAACTAGAACTTCAATAACAACTCTACGCTAAGACTCTAAGCTAAAAATGCTAAAAACTCTAAACTATAAACTAAAAATACACCAAACTAGAACTCTAACAAAAACTCTAAGCTAAGACTCTAAGCTAAAACTCTAAGCTAAGATTCTAAGCTAAAACTCTAGACTCTTAACTAAAACTAAAGTAAACTTCAACTCTAACTAAAACTCTAAGCTAAGACTCTAAGGTAAAACTCTAAACTCTTAACTAAAACTAAAGTAAACTAGAACTTCAACTAAAACTCTAAGTTAAAACTCTAAGCTAAGACTCTAGGCTAAAACTCTAAACTATTAACTAAAACTTACCTACACTACAACTATAACTAAAACTCTAAGCTATGATTCTAAGCTAAAACTCTAAATTATTAACTATAACTAATCTAAACTTCAACTCTAACTAAAACTCTAAGCTGAGACTATAAGCTAAAACTCTAAACTCTTAACTAAACTAAACTAAACTAGAACTCTAACAAAAACACTAAGCTAAGACTCTAGGCTAAAACTCTAAACTCTTAACTAAAACCAAACTAAACTAGAGCTCTAACTAAAACTCTAAGCTAAGACTCTAGGCTAAAACTCTAAACTCTTAACAATAACTAAATTAAACTTCAATACTAAACTACTCTTAACTAAAACTAACTAAATTAGAACTCTAACAAAAACTCTAAGCTAAGACTCTAAGCTAAAAACTCTAAACTCTTAAATATAACTAAACTAAACTTCAACTCTAACTAAAGCTCTAAACTAAGACTCTAGACTAAAACTCTAAACTCTTAACTAAAACTAAACTAAACTTCAATTTTAACTAAAACTCTAAGTTAAGACTCTAAGCTAAAACTCTAAGTTATTAACTATTACTAAACTAAACTTCAACTCTAAGCTAAGAATCTAAGCTAAAACTCTAAACTCTTAACTAAAACTAAACTAAAATAGAACTTCAACTAAAACTCTAAGCTAAGACTCTAAGCTAAAAACTTTAAACTCTTAACTAAAACTAAAGTAAACTTCAACTCTAACTAAAACTCTAAGCTAAGACTCTAAGGTAACACTCCAAAATCTTAACTATAACTAAACTAAACTAGAACTGTAACAAAAACTCTAAGATATGACTCTAAGCTAAAAATCTAAACTCTTAACTAAAACTAAACTAAACTAAAACTCTAACAAAAACTCTAAGCTAAGACTATAAGCTAAAAACTCAACTCTTAACTATAACTAAACTAGAACTTCAACAAAAACTCTAAGCTAAGACTCTAGGCTAAAACTCTAAACTCTTAACTACAACTTAACTAAACTACAACTTTAAATAAAACTCTAAGCTATGACTAAGCTAAAACTCTAAATTTTTAACTATAACTAAACTAAACTAGAACTCTAACTAAAACTCTAAGCTAAGACTCTAAGGCAAAACTCTAAGCTCTTAACTAAAACTAAACTAAACTAGAACTCTAACAAAAACTCTAAGTTAAGACTCTAAGCTAATACTATAAACTCTTAACTATTACTAAACTAAACTTCGACTCTAACAAAAATTCTAAGCTAAGACTCTAAGCTAAAACTCTAAACTCTTAACTATTACTAAACTAAACTTCAACTTTAACTAAAACTCTAAGCTAAGACTCTAAGCTAAAACTCTAAATTCTTAACTAAAACTAAACTAAACTGTAACTCTAACGAAAACTCTAAGCTAAGACTCTAAGGTAAAAGTCCAAACTATTAACTGTAACTAAACTAGAACTCTAAAGCTAAAGTAAAACTAAAGTAAAAACTAAAACTAAAGCTAAACTAAACTAGAACTTCAACAAAAACTCTAAGCTAAGACTCTAAACTAAGACTCGAGGCTAAAACTCTTAACTCTTAACTAAAACTTAACTGAACTACAACTTTAACTAAAACTCTAAGCTATGACTCTAAGCTAAAACTCTAAATTCTTAAGTATAACTAAACAAAACTTCAACTCTAACTAAAACTCTAAGCTAAGACTCAAAGCTAAAACTCCAAACTCTTAGCTATAGCTAAACTAAACTTCAACTCTAACTAAACTCTAAGCTAAGACTCTAGACTAAAACTCTAGACTAAAACTCTCAACTCTTACCTATAACTAAACTAAACTTCAACTCTAACTAAAACTCTAAACTCTTAACTATAACTAAACTTCAACTCTAACTAAAACTCTAATCTAAGACTCCAAGCTAAAACTCTAAACTAAACTAAAACTAAACTAAACTAGAACTCGAAGATAAAACTATAAAGTAAAACTAAACTAAACTTCAACTCTAACTAAAACTCTAAACTAAGACTCTAAGGTAAAACTCTAAACTCTTAACTAAAACTAAACTAAACTAGAACTCTAACAAAAACTCTAAGCTATGACTCTAAGCTAAAACCCTAAACTGTTAACTGTAACTAAACTAAACTTCAACTCTAACTAAAACTCTAAGCTAAGACTCTAGACTAAAACTCTAAACTCTTAACTAAAACTAAACTAAACTAGAACTCTAACAATAACTCTAAGCTTAGACTCTAAGCTAAAAACTCTAAACTCTTAACTATAACTAAACTAAACTTCAACTCTAACTATAACTCTAAGCTAAGACTTTATGGTAAAATTCTAAACTCATAACTAAAACTAAACTAAACTAGAACTCTAACAAAAACTCTAAGCTAAGACTCTAGCCTAAAACTTTAAACTCTTAACTATAACTAAACTAAACTTCAACTCTAACTAGAACTCTAAGCTAAGACTATAAGTTAGAACTCTAAACTATTAACTAAAACTAAACTAAACTAGAACTTCAACAACAACTCTAAGCTAAGACTCTAAGCTAAAAACTCTAAACTCTTAACTAAAACTAAACTAAACTAGAACTCTAACAAAAGCTCTAAGCTAAGACTCTAAGCCAAATCTCTAAACTCTTAACTAAAACTAAAGTAAACTTCAACTCTAACTGAAACTCTAAGGTGAAACTCAAAACTCTTAACAATAACTAAACTAAACTAGAACTCTAACAAAACCTCTAAGCTAAGACTCTAAGGTAAAACTCTAAACTCTTAACTAAAACTAAAGTAAACTAGAACTTCAACAAAAACTCTAAGCTAAGACTCTAAGCTAAGACTCTAGGCTAAAACTCTAAACTCTTTAACTAAAACTTACCTACACTACAACTTTAACTAAAACTCTAAGCTATGACTCTAAGATAAAACTATAAACTGTTAAATATTACTAAAAGGAAATTCAATTCTAACTAAAACTCTAAGCTATGACTCTAAGCTGAAACTATTAATAAATAACTAAACTAAACTAGAACAATAACTAAAACCCTAAGCTAAGACTCTAGGATAGGACCCTAATCTCTTAACTATAACTAAGCTAAACTTCAACTCTTGCAAAAACTCTAAGCTAAGACTCTAAAAGCTAAAACTCTAAACTCTTAACTAAAACTAAACTAAACTAAACTAGAACTTCAACAACAACTCTAAGCTAAGACTCTAAGCTAAAAACTCTAAACTCTTAACTAAAACTAAACTAAACTAGAACTCAAACAAAAACTCTAAGCTAAAACTCTAAGCTAAGATTCTAAGCTAAAAATCTAAACTCTTAACTAAAACTAAAGTAAACTTCAACTCTAACTAAAACTCTAAGGTAAAACTCCAAACTCTTAACTATAACTAAACTAGAACTCTAACAAAAACTCTAAGCTAAGACTCTAAGGTAAAACTCTAAACTCTTAACTAAAACTAAAGTAAACTAGAACTTCAACAAAAACTCTAAGCTAAAACTCTAAGCTAAGACTCTAGGCTAAAACTCTAAACTCTTAACTAAAACTTACCTACACTACAACTTTAACTAAAACTCTAAGCTATGATTCTAAGCTAAAACTCTAAATTCTTAACTATAACTAATCTAAACTTCAACTAACTAAAACTCTAAGCTAAGACTATAAGCTAAAACTCTAAACTCTTAACTAAACTAAACTTAACTAGAACTCTAACAAAAACACTAAGCTAAGACTCTAGGCTAAAACTCTAAACTCTTTAACTAAAACTTAACTAAACTACAACTTTAACTAAAACTCTAAGCTATGATTCTAAGCTAAAACTCTAAATTCTTAACTATAACTAAACTAAACTTCAACTCTAACTAAAACTCTAAGCTAAGACTATAAGCTAAAACTCTAAACTCATAACTAAAACTAAACTAAACTATAACTCTAACAAAAACTCTAAGCTAAGATTCTAAGCTAAAACTCTAAACTCTTAACTATTACTAAACTAAACTTCAACTCTTGCTAAAACTCTAAGCTAAGACTCTAAAAGCTAAAACTCTAAACTATTAACTAAAACTAAACTAAACTAGAACTTCAACAACAACTCTAAGCTAAGACTCTAAGCTAAAAACTCTAAACTCTTAACTAAAACTAAATTAAACTAGAACTCTAACAAAAAATTTCTAAGCTAAGACTCTAAGCTAAGATTCTAAGCTAAAACTCTAAGCTAAGATTCTAAGCTAAAAATCTAAACTCTTAACTAAAATTAAATTAAACTTCAACTCTAACTAAAACTCTAAGGTAAAACTCAAACCTCTTAACTATAACTAAACTAAACTAGAACTCTAACAAAAACTCTAAGCTAAGACTCTAAGGTAAAACTCTAAACTCTTAACTAAAACTGAACTAAACTAGAACTTCAACAAAACTCTAAGCTAAGACTCTATTCTAAAACTCTAAACTCTTAACTAAAACTTAACTAAACTACAACTATAACTAAAACTATAAGATATGATTATAAGCTAAAAATCTAAAATATTAACTATAACTAAACTTAACTTCAACTAACTAAAACTCTAAGCTGAGACTCTAAGATAAAACTCTAAACTCTTCACTAAAACTAAACTAAAATTAACTAGAACTCTAACAATAACACTAAGCTAAGACTGTAGTCTAAAACTCTAAACTCTTAACTAAAACCAAACTAAACTAGAGCTCTAACTAAAACTCTAAGCTAAGACTCTAGGATAAAACTCTAAACTCTTAACAATAACTAAATTAAACTTCAATACTAAACTACTCTTAACTAAAACTAACTAAACTATAACTCTAACAAAAACTCTAAGCTAAGACTCTAGGCTAAAAACTATAAACTATTAACTAAAAATTAACTCAAATTCAAGTATAACTAAAGCTCTAAAATAAAACTTTAAGCTAAAAGTACCAACTCTTAACTATAACTTAACTCAACTTCAACATTAACAAAAACTCTAAGCTAAGACTCTAAGCTAAAACTCTAAGCTCTTAACTATTACTAAACTAAACTTCAACTCTAAGCTAAGACTCTAAGGTAAAACTCTAAACTCTTAACTAAAAATAAAATAAACTACAACTTCAACAAAAACTCTAATCTAAGAATAGAAGATAAAAACTTTAAACTCTTAACTAAAAATAAACTAAACTTGAACTCTAACAAAAAACTCTAGGATAAGAATCTATGCTAAAACTCTAAACTCTTAAATATAACTAAATTAAACTTAAACTCCGACTAAAACTTTAAGCTAACTCTATAAATTAAAACTCCAAAATCTTAACTAAAACTAAACTAAACTACAACTGTAACAAAAACTCTAAGCTATGACTCTAAGCTAAAATTCTAAACTCTTAACTAAAACTAAACTAAACTAGAACTCTAACAAAAACTCTAAGCTAAGACTCTAAGCTAAAAACTCAACTCTTAACTATAACTAAACTAGAACTTCAACAAAAACTCTAAGCTAAGACTCTAGGCTAAAACTCTAAACTCTTAACTACAACTTAACTAAACTACAACTTTAAATAAAACTCTAAGCTATGACTAAGCTAAAACTCTAAATTCTTAACTATAACTAAACTAAACTAGAACTCTAACTAAAACTCTAAGCTAAGACTCTAAGGTAAAACTCTAAGCTCTTAACTAAAACTAAACTAAACTAGAACTCTAACAAAAACTCTAAGTTAAGAATTTAAGATAAAACTCTAAAATCTTAACTATTACTAAACTAAACTTCAACTCTAACTAAAACTCTAAGCTAAGACTCTAACCTAAAAATCTAAACTCTTAACTATTACTAAACTACAACTTTAACAAAAACTCTAAGCTAAGACTCTAAGCTAAAAACTCTAAACTCTTAACTAAACTTGAACTCTAACAAAAACTCTAAGCTAAGATTCTAAGCTAAAACTCTAAACTCTTAACTAAAACTAAAGTAAACTTCAACTCTAACTAAAACTCTAAGCTAAGACTCAAAGGTAAAACTATAAACTCTTAAATATAACTAAAGTAAACTAGAACTCTAACAAAAACTCTAAGCTAAGACTCTAAGCTAAGACTCTAGGCTAACACTCTAAACTCTTAACTAAAACTTCACTAAACTACAACTTGAACTAAAACTCTAAGCTATGACTTCAAGCTAAAACTCTAAATTCTTAACTTTAACTAAACTAAACTTCAACTCTAACTAAAACTTTAAGCTAAGACTCTAAGGTAAACTCTAAACTCTTAACTAAAACTAAACTAAACTAGAACTCTAGCTGAAACTCTACGCTTAGACTCTATGCTAAAACTCTAAACTCTTAAATGTTGAGAAACTAAACAAGAACCCCAAAAAACACTCCAAGCAATGGCAGCAGGCCAAAACTCTAGACTCTTAACCGTATCGGTAGTAAACTAATACTCTAAAAATCACTCGGAGCCAAAGCTCTATGCGCAAACTCTCAACTTGTAAATATTGAACGTCTTGGCTACCACCGTAACACAGCCTCTAAGTTAAGACTCTAAGGTAAAACTCTAACCTCTTAACTAAAACTAAACTAAACCAGAACTTCAACAAAAACTATAAGCTAAGACTCTAAGCTAAGACTTTAGGCTAAAACTCTAAACTCTTAACCAAAACTTAACTAAAATAAAACTTTAACTAAAACTCTAAGCTATGACTAAGCTAAAACTCTAAATTCTTAACTATAACTAAACTAAACTTCAACTCTAACTAAAACTCTAAGCTAAGACTCTAAGGTAAACTCTTAACTAAAACTAAACTAAACTAGAACTCTAACAAAAACTCTAAGCTTAGAATCTAAGGTAAAACTCTAAACTCTTAACTATAACTAAACTAAACTAGAACTCTAACTAAAACTCTAAGCTAAGACTAAGGTAAAACTCTAAACTCTTAACTAAAACTAAACTAAACCAGAACTTCAAGAAAAACTCTAAGCTAAGACTCTAAGCTAAGACTCTAGGCTAAAACTCTAAACTCTTAACCAAAACTTAACTAAACTACAACTTTAACTAAAACTCTAAGCTATGACTTTAAGCTAAAACTCTAAATTCTTAACTATAACTAAACTAAACTTCAGCTCTAACTAAAACTCTAAGCTAAGACTCTAAGGTAAAACTCTTAACTAAAACTAAACTAGACTAGAACTCTAACAAAAACTCTAAGCTAAGACTCTAAGCTAAAACTCTAAACTCTTAACTATAACTAAACTAAACTTCAACTCTAACTAAAGCTCTAAGCTAAGACTCTAAGCTAGAACTCTAAACTCTTAACTAAAACTAAAGTGAACTTCAACTGTAACAAAAACTCTAAGCTAAGACTCTAAAGTAAAACTCCAAACTCTTAACTATAACTAAACTAAACTAGAACTCTAACAAAAATTCTAAGCTAAGACTAAGGTAAAACTCTAAACTCTTAACTAAAACTAAACTAAACCAGAACTTCAAGAAAAACTCTAAGCTAAGACTCTAAGCTAAGACTCTAGGCTAAAACTCTTAACTAAAACTTAACTAAACCACATCTTTAGTTAAAACTCTAAGCTATGACTTTAAGCTAAAACTCTAAATTCTTAACTATACCTAAACTAAACTTCAACTCTAACTAAAACTCTAAGCTAAGACTCTAAGGTAAACTCTTAACTAAAACTAAACTAGAACTCTAACAAAAACTCTAAGCTTAGAATCTAAGCTAAAACTCTAAACTCTTAACTATAACTAAACTAAACTTCAACTCTAACCAAAACTCTAAGCTAAGACTCTAGGCTAAAACTCTAAACTCTTAACTAAAACTAAACTAAAATAGAACTCTAACAAAAACTCTAAGCTAAGATTCTAAGGTAAAACTTTAAACTCTTAACTGTAACTAAACTAAACTTCAACTCTAAATAAAACTAAGCTACGACTCTAGGCTAAAACTCTTATGCCAATGGTTAAAGAAAAAAACGAAAAAATGTTGGATAATTTCTAAGTCTAAAAAATTCAGTCCGAAAAAACTTAAAAAAATTCATAAAAGGAGGAAATGGCTCGGGGGCCTTTGGGGGCGTGGGGGCCCAAGGGGGCCCGGGGGGCCTTTGGGGGCTTCGGGGGCCTTTGGGGCCCGGGGGGCCTCAAAGGTAAACCACAACAAAACCATAATGGTGGGAGGGGAGCCAAAAAGTTGGGGTGATGGGGCCCTTTTGTGTCTCAAAATGCGCAAATAAAAAAGTATTAAAAAATGGGGGGCCCTTTTGGGCTTTGGGGGGGCCCGTGGGGGCCTTTGGGGCCCTTTGGGGTTGGGGGGCCTTTGGGGTTGGGGGGCCTTTGGCGTTGGTTAGGTTAGGGGGGCCCTTTGGGGTTAGGGTAGGGGAAATCACAACACTGTTCAAACGGAACTTGTGTATATAACGACCACAGAGTTTCACCCCAAATCATCTTCTAAAATGTCTCAAATTGTTTCGCTTAAATAAACTTCTAAAATTTCTCAAACGGTTTCGCCCAAATAATCCCCTAAAAGTAATTTCTGCGTGTTCCTTTTGTTTTGGCATCCCTGCGCTGTCACATTTGAAATTCCTAGGAAACCCTTTCCCGCGTTAATCTCTTCATCTCAAAGATGTTCCTAGCTACACTATTATGGTTTCGATAGAATATCAATTTATCGCTAAGCCTAATGACCTGAGAAGCCATATTTAAAAATTGATTTTCTATCTCTTTAGAATCCCGTATAATTCCTAGGAAACAAGTGCTGTCATTTCTAATTCCCCTTTCGTAGATCAATAATTCCCCTCGATTATAAAAATCAATTTCTCAGAAATTCTGTCCCCTTCTTTTATGTAATCAATTTCTCGGAAATCCACTTCCCCCTCGATTATGTAAATCAAGTTTCCGAAAATCCTCTCCCCTTCGATTACGCAATCAATACATCGTTCCCCCGTTAATGCGAATGTGCAAACTTTCCCCTGGAGTAATTACATCTAGATGAACAGCAACAAATCAATTGACCTTGACCCCATTAGACTCGATCGATAATCGTTGAATAAATTATGTCCGGTTAGCCTTTGACTAAATTGTAGATGGCAGCAGTGGTGTCGACTGGGAGTAATACCTGACTCCCTACTCGCATCAGGAAATACAGTTTGACACACGAACCTGAAATAAAGATAAAATGAAATTGATGCATAAATAAAAGAGAAAGGCTCCTTTCCCCCTTTTTTAAAAGTCCAGGACTGAGCAGTTGCAATAATTATGCCACAAATCCTAGCTTTTCTGAATATATTTAACTTACCAATCAGATTGTATTGAAATCAATTTTCAAGTCAAACTTAGAACGAACTGAAATCACTAAACTTGGGAATTAGGCTGCTGTAATTAAAATGACATAAAATCAAACAGTTCGTGGCAACGAACTATAAGGAGCGACCCGGCTCAATAGTAGCCTAAACTCTAGAAAACGAAATAGATAGGGACCATTAGATACGTCAAAAGAATCTAATTTTATGCTGATTTCAAATATATCAGTTTCATCAATTTTATTCTTACCCAGCAAAAGTTACGAGCCTGAGAAAATTTGCCTTATTTTCGATAAGAGGGGAAACACCCCTTAAAAGCATTAGAATCTTAATGAAAATCATACCATCAGTTTCAGCGTATTAGAGAACCTTACGTTTGAAGTTTCAAGCTCCTATCTACAAAAATGTGGAATTTTTTATTTTTTGCCAGAAGAATTATCACGGATGCCTGTTTTTGTTGTTTTTTTCCCAGGGGTGATCGTATCGACCCAGTGGTCCTGGAATATCGCGAGAGGGTTCATTCAAACGAAAATTAAAAGTTCTAGTGGCCTTTTTATGCGACCAAAAAGTTGGAGGGTAACTAGGTTCCTCCCACGCTATTTGTGTGTGTGTGTATTTGTGTGTGTGTGTGTATTTATGTGTGTGTGGGTGTGTGTGGGTGTGTGTGTGTGTGTATTTGTTTGTGTGTGTGTATTTGTGTGTGTGTGTGTGTGTGTGTGTGTGTGTGTATTTGTGTTTGTGTGTGTTTTAGTGTGTGTGTGTGTGTGTTTGTGTGTGTTTGTGTTTGTATTTGTGTGTGTTTGTGTGTGTGTGTGTGTATTTGTGTGTGTGTGTGTGTGTGTTTGTGTATTTGTTTGTGTGTATGTGTGTGTATTTTTGTGTGTGTGTTTATTTGTTTGTATGTTTTTTTGTTTGTGTGTTTATTTGTTTGTGGTTGTGTGTATATTTGTGTTTTTCTTTGTATGTTTTTGTGTTTTTGTTTATTTGTTTTTTTTTTTATTTGTGTGTGTTACTATTTGTGTGTGTGTGTATTTGTGTGTGTGTGTATTTGTGTGTGTGTTTATTTGTGTGTGTGGTAATTTGTGTGTGTGTGTATTATTGTTTTTGTATATTTTTTTTGGTGTGTAGTATATATTTAGTGAATATGATATATTTATTATTTTATTTTTTTTGGATTTTTTTGTGGGTGGATTTGTGTGTGTGTGTATTTCTGTTTGTATTTGTGTATGTTTGTTTGTATGTGTGTGTATGTGTGTGTATTTGTGTTTGTGTGTGTGTATTTGTGTGTGTGTGTGTGTATGTCTGTTTGTTTTTGTGTATTTGTTTGTATTTGTTTTTGTGTCTATGTATTTGTTTGTTTTTGTGTGTGTATTTCTGTGTGTTTGTGTTTGTTTGTGTTTTTATGTTTGTTTTTGTGTTTGTGTGTGTGTGTGTGTGTATTTGTGTGTGTGTGTGTCTGTGTATTTGTGTGTGTGTGTATTTGTGTGAGTGTTTATTTGTTTTTGTGTTTATTAGTTTTTGTGTTAATTTGTGTGTGTGTGTATATCTGTGTGTATTAATTTGTGTGTGTGTGTGTGTATGTTTTTATATGTGTCTGTGTATGTGTTTGTGTCTGTGTGTATGTCTGTGTGTGTGTGTGTGTTTTTGTGTTTTTGTGTTTTGTGTGTGTGTATGTGTCTCTTTGTATGTGTGTGTGTATATTTCTGTGTTTATGTGTGTGTATGTGTGTGTGTATGTGTGTGTATTTGTGTGTATGTGTGTATTTCTGTTTGTGTGTGTGTTCTTGTATGTGTGTGTGTCTGTATTTGTGTGTGTGTGTATTTGTGTGTGTTTGTGTGTGTGTGTGTGTGTGTGTTTGTTGTTATTTTTTTGTTTTTTTGTTCGTATTATTGTGTTTTTTTTTGTGTATTTGTGTGTGTATTTGTTTTTGTATTTGTGTTTGTATGTGTTTATGTCAGTGTGTATTTCCGTGTGTGTGTATGTTTGTGTGTGTGTTTGTATGTGTGTGTTTGTGTATTTGTATGTGTGTTTTTCTGTGTTTTTGTTTGTGTGTGTGTGTGTATTTGTGTGTGTGTGTGTGTGTATGTGTGTGTGTATTTGTGTGTTTGTGTGTGTGCGTGTGTTTTTTTGTGTATGTGTGTGTGTGCGTGTGTTTATTTGTGTGTGTGTGTTTGTTTGTATTTATGTGTGTGTATTTGTGTGTGTGTGTATGTGTCTGTGCGCGTGTGTGTGTGTTTTTATGTTTGTTTGTATATTATTGTGTTTGTGTTTATGTTTTTTTTTTTGTATGTTTGTGTGTGTTTATGTGTGTGTGTGTGTGTATGTTTTTTTTTGTGTCTGTGTATTTGTTTGTATGTGTTTGTGTTTGTTTGTATTTGTGTGTGTGTTGGTTTGTGTGTGTGTGTATTTCTGTGTGTGTATGACTTTGTATGTGTGTGTGTGTTTGTAGTTGTGTTTTTATTTGTGTCTGTTTGTATTTGTGTGTGTGTGTGTGTGTGTGTGTGTGTGTGTTTTTGTGTTTCTGTGTGAGTTTGTGTGTATGTGATTGTGTGTTTTTTTTAGTGTGTGTGTG
>NC_142808.1:19729393-19787688 GCF_049724085.1 Artemia sp. Qi Xiang Cuo | reverse complement strand
CTAGCTGCCTTTTTCTATCCTCCATTTATTTAGGCACTCATTTGTCCACCATGCTTTAGGAATTTGTCCTCTTGATGAATAACGAAGAAGACCAGTTTCCAGCCAGCGACTTGTGAATTTTTGAACACATGAATAGGCTCGAATCTGTTGTAAATTTAAGCTTTGATTTGAGAACGGTTGATGAAAACATTAATGTTTGCGGTCAACATTGCTCACGCGGGCGGCGCGCCGCCGACATCTTACCGGCGGCGCGTCACCGACATCTTACCGGCGGCGCGTCGCTGACATCTTATCGGCAGCGCGGCGTGGCCCACTATTTTTGGCCCAGCCACCGCCGGTCTTCCCTCGTCGGCGCGGTGCCGGGGTCTAGTCAGGATCACATCGCTACCACGCTGCCTATTCATGCAAAAGTGATTTTAAAACAACACAGGAATTTCGTGACCACTTATAAACTATCACATGTCTCCCAAGAATGACAACTGAGAGTTTGGTATCACCTCTCTCTTTCATTTCTTTTGGCTCAACAGTTACGTTCTGTTAAGAGCTTCCACTATCCCCGAATTTTTAGAGATTTCTCCGAAAATCTCGCAAAAAACGGAGCGGCAAAATTCGTTTGGGCGTAGAAGCGTCAAAGCATAAGTCGCTAAGACTCGGAATATGTTTGGCTCAAGAGGTAATGTTGGGTAACAAGAAGATCGATAAAGTGGATAGTTTCACTTACCTAGGTTTATTAGTAAGGATAAGGACTGTTGATACAGTGAAGATCCTAAAAGTAGAATAGCCAAACCCCAGGGTGTTTTTCACAGTTGAAAATTTTTTAGAAGAATAGGAAGATGAGTCTAAGAAACAAGATTAGAATAGTGTATAAACAAATATTTCAAAGTTATATCGAAGTACGAGTGGATAAGCTGGGCAGCAGTTAAACCTGATAAATTGCTAGCTTTAAGTTAATGATTATAATGAGAAAAAACACTTTATATGCAGTGCTTCGTTCATAAAGCTGCAAATGACGTCAGAGTTAAACTAATGTTTTTTTCGAGCAGTATGATAAATATAATTTTACTATTAAGACTAATGAAAATAATAGTTAGTATTCCCGAATTAGCTATAAATGGCAATATTTTTTCAGTAGACAGTCTTCTGAAAAATATCTTATATTTGCTTATGAATGCGTCAATTAGCCAAATTACAAACTATTACAGGAATGGTTCAATACTTATAGAAAAAGAGTAGGGATGGGGAGTTTTTTAGGCCTTTTATACTATCTTTACAAGTGAGCAATAATTATGTATGTATTTATTTATTTATGCATTTATTTTTTCTCCAAAACAGAAGAAAAAAGTTAGACAGAAGAAAAAATTAGTTATACATAAGAAACTTATTGAATTCCTTCCCATATGAAGGTTTGAACCAGGATACCTTTGATAGTGATACCCGGTCACAACCATTGCGCTATAGGAAGGTGATAAGGTTATTGATTTTTCCAAGTGGTGGTTCACGAACTTCTGATAGAGTATTTTTTTTGGCAGTTAATGGGTCATATGCACTGAAGAAAATACTAATACTAATAATGTTTAAGGCTCAACATTAAAACTTAAAGCGAACAGAAATTATTACGTATATGAGGGAGTTGTCCCCTCCTCAAAGATTCCCGTATAATACTATTTCAGTATCAGTCTGTGTTACCACTTGTACCGCATTTTGCAGTATAATACCGCAATTTCGAGATAGATACCGAACTTTTTCAAATTATACCGCGAAATGACTTTGATAAGTTCATTGTTATTGGTAGTATTCTAATCAAGGTCTGTATTAAAACCAGTGTATAAAATAAAACAAGTGTTTGGTTTCACTGAAAACCTTTGTTTTCAGTGTTTTCAGTGAAATTATTTCAGTGAAATTATTCCGTATATGAAAGAGGCTGTGCCCTCCTCAACGCCTCGCTCTTTACGCTAAAGTTTGACTTTCTCACAACTCTTTTTTTAAACAATAAAAACTTTAGCGTAAAGAGCGAGGCGTTGAGGAGGGCACAGCCTCTTTCATATACGGAATAATTTCTGCTCGTTTTAAGATTTAATGTCGCTCCTTACTTTCAGTTTAAAAAACTTTTTTTTTATTTAAAGGCTGCGAAATCGGGGGGTTTGGGGGGCGGCAGCCTCCCCACTGTGCCTCCTAATCACTGTACGTTTTAAGGTTCGACCTTGTAACTCAGCCTCTTTAACTCTTTAGAAAACGTAGTTTTTTTCAAATAATAATGTTTAAGGAACAACATTAAAACTTAAAGCGAACAGAAATTATTACGTATATGAGGGAGTTGTCCCCTCCTCAAAGATTCCCGTATAATGCTATTTCAGTATCAGTCTGTGTTGCCATTTGTACCGCATTTTGCAGTATAATATCGCAATTTCGAGATAAATGCCGCACTTTTTTCAAATTATACCGCGCAATGACTTTAATAAGTTCATTGTTATTGGTAGTATTCTAATCAAGGTCTGTATTAAAAACAGTGTATAAAATAAAACAAGTGTTTGGTTTCACTGAAAACCTTTGTTTTCATTGTTTTCAGGGTATGTGAACTTTTTTTTACGTTTAGCTGATATTTGAATGACCCGAACACACCACAATAGTTATTGTTTATAATTGTTTACAATTAAGACTTATAATTGCGTGAATTCTAAAATCAAACCTCATTGAAAGAAACAAATATTTTCTTTTCCAGTTCTTACAGCATTGAAAATAAAAATACAATTACAGTGAAATAAATTCTTGAACTGATGGAAACAATTAATATCATTATACATCAAATATTCAATTTGATGTTGTTTATACTTTCCAGGGCTGTTAAAGACGCATATAGTTTTCAGTAAAGCGCCAATGACGCAGTAAGTTTCAGACTTTTACATTGAGAGAAGGAGATCATACCAAAACTCTTGTTAGTAGTGATTTTTGTTTGTTTCAAGCTTGATTTGCATATTCAATATAATTCTATATATTCTATATATAATTCTATATATATAATTCTAATATATTCCTATAATATATTTGTAATATAATTCGTTTTCATTTAAGCGCCAATAAGGCACTCGTTAAGTTTCACTCGTTTTAAGATTTATTTATTAGTTTACATTAATATCTACTGTATATTTGTTAGCATTGATTGTTTATTTAATTTCTGCTCGTTTTAAGTTTCATTTATACTTCAATAGCAAAATATTTTTTTCGTTTTAAGCTTGATTTATATTCAATCTACGCATTATTCGCTTTAAGATCTATTTATTTATTTATATTATTACTTGTTGTATGTTTTCGCTATGATTTTTTATTTAATTTCTGTTCGTTTTGGGTTTCATTCATTCTTTAATAGTAATTTCTAATAGTAGTAATTTTTAAGAGTAATAGTTATATGAGGGGGTAGCCCCCACGTTAAAGGTTCTCGATTAAGGCTGCATAGTCTCTTATGGTTAAAATAAAGACAAAACTGATATAAAGTAATGATAAACCAGTACCTAGAAGTGCCATCTGGCCTTTTATAAGAAAATCAGTCGTTTACTAAAAGATTGTTGGAACGGATAATATTTCTTTTACTCTGTCAGTCTTACCCGAAAATCTTTTTAATAATGACGCTAATTCCCTTTACATTTCTATTTTTATTTTTAACGGTCTATGACTCTATTTATTAAAAAAAATAAACTAAGTATAACAAAAAATTAACACGTCTACAAAAGAGGAAGAAGAATATGAAGAGGGGAGAAAAGAGAGCTAAAAAAACTAACTGGAGATAGGGATGACAATCACCAAATAACTAGTTTTCACCCACCTTCTAAAAACATCAAAACAGCAAATCGCTCCGCTTTGTCGAGTACATTGTATATTTATATTTCAAATGTTGTGCCATTGTCCAAACATTCAAAAGCTGAATATGCTTAGCCTGGTGCGTACAGACCAACTAGGCGAGTTTTCAGTAAAGCTTAGTTTAGCTCTACTTCTGTAACAGTAAGATTTCCACGAGTATTCAAAAGTTTGCGTCATCTTCAACTACAATGATAATATCAAAATAAATTACTTTACAAAAAGTAAATATCAGCTTTGTGTTCAGTCTTACAGCCTTATTTGGTTCACAATAAGCTTCGTTTCACAAAAAAAAATACATTAAACGACGCAGAACAATTTTCACTGCTAATTATATTACAATATTTCAAACATAACGAAGCAATCTAGAAGAAATTTTTCAACGTATAAAAAGACTTATTGCACACCACACCGAAATTTGCTCTATTCAGGCAATGCAAGGACAAAAGAACAAATATGGTAAGTTCAGTTATGTATGCCTTGATAATATCCCTTTTTTCTTACTAATCGTTGTCAACTCGTCTTTTAATGTATTGAAAATTTTGAACCAACTGAAGCTACTGCTTGCTGAACTGGAAAGTAAAAAGTTATTGTCTTTTTCTTTAACTTCTCATACCCAGAGTAATAGCATTGGCTCCTAATTTAAATGATTTACTTTAAGCTAAGCTTTTCTTTCCATTAAGACGCATACAAAAGCAAATATTAAAAAAAAAAAAAATCAAATATCACTTTTTATCTCTAAATGCTTAAAGAGTGAATTAGCTCTACCTCTCTACCAAATATCTGATACCCATAAGTACTTACAGATGATGTCATATCTGTGCATGAAATTTGATTTTCTTTTAAGAATTTAGCAAACATACACAGCTAAGCATACCCCTAAACAAACAGGTTAAGAAAAGACGTTTAAAAAGAAATCAATGGCTTAATCCGTCCCAGAGAGGCGAATCCAATGCCAGAATTCGATAACTTTTAATATGGCTCTTTACTTTTCTTTTCCCAAAAATTCTTAAAAATATTAATCTCTAAAACATACGAAGTTAAACAAGAGTGTTACAAAAACGAACAATAACTTACCTATCTGTTCCTCCCCCCCCCCCAACCGCCATGAAACGGCCTTACACTGAAACGTGATAGGGCGCTGTTTAATAGCTGATTTAAAGGAAGTTGTTATACATCTAGTGCCTTTTGTAATTATTAGATAAAAATATTACAAAGAAATTTACAAAAAACTACATCTTCGAAAGCAATATGGTGAATGACATCATACGTTACTTATGCGTTATAATAATGTCAGTTAGTTTAGTTAGTTATTGCCAGTTGGTTAGGTTAGTTATAATGTCACCAATATTTTTCTGAGTAAAAACCTAACTGTTGCCTACAGTAGTCAAATTATTAAAATGAAATGCAAATTCGGACAAAAACTGAATCGTCATGTGCATGATGAAGGAACACGCATACCTTTTGACAAGATAATACGACAGAAGTATATTTTTAAAAGTTGCTTCTCGGGTTATGATGTTACATTTGAGCGACTCCAATCCCTGATTCCCCGCTGCTCGTTCTTTACTATGCCAACTAATAAAAAGCCAAAAGCTTTTTCCATTGTCTAATATATATTACTATAAAAAGGAGCTACACTCTCAAAACAGCACCCCATACACACCCTACACCCCACTTCATTGTACAGACATAGACATACATAGATTACACAAAGACTACTACAAAGACATCGACAATACAGATCTGCAGTTGAAAGACGAATTAAACTTACAATGGAATGAAGGAAGCGTCATTATAGAGCCTTTGACGGATAAACAGGAAGGAGCAAATGAATCCAAGTCATTCATGAGGCAACTGAAATTGCTAATTTGTCACACTTTGACGTAAAACTAATTAGGATGAAAACTAAATATATATTCAATGTAGTCATCAGTGTATAGATGTATTATCAATGTGTCAGGATTAGACCCCGGCGCCGCGCCGACGGATCGACCGAACGCCGCCGACGAGAGTTCCGATCGAACGCCGCCGAAGTGTCGTACCGCTACCGGCGTGCCAAAAGCATGCAGCCGCCTGCAGAGGCGGTGGCGTTTGGTTGACTTCAAATTAATTTTGCGGCAATTCTTTATTGCGTCAACCGCAAAGTCAGAGCTTTTCCTTCTCATGTGGTTCAGTATTTCGATTTGCCTGCTTAGAAATCAAGCAGGGCTTGCACTATCCCCGAATTTTCGAGTATTTACCCAAAAATCTATGCGCCACCCCGAAAAAAAATTCGGTTCCCCAAATCCCCAAAAATCACGCAATCATGGTGCCACCCATAGCGCTTTATCATCAGTGACTTTCCCTGCCAAATATTACTTTGCACACCATTATTCCTCACTACTCTCTTGTTCATTAATTTTCGTCTCTTTTGTTACTTTGCATAAAAACCAGACAGATGCAATATGCAATTGCAAATATTGTAATATACACAGTTCTTCATATGTTGACAAAAAAAATCGTCTTTATGAAATGAGTTTAAGTCATTTCGAATGCAGTTTCCTAATCTCTATTTCTTACATCATTCGTAGTCAAGAATTTTATTTTCAAGTTGAACAGAATTATAGAACGGATTCACTACTATACAGCTTCAGCCTTAAGTTGGATTTTGAAATTGACAGCCGCCAGATTGTTTCTACAACTGAATTGTAAATTTGCAGATTTTTTTTTGCTGTTTTAAGATAAGATTTTCTTAATGTTTAATACTCAACTGTTGAACCCTGATAGAAAATACAATCTTCTTTCTGAAACTTCCCCCCCGCAAAAAAAAACTTCTATTGAGACAAAATTTAGCTATAGACTAAGCTATGTACAAGGTTGGGGAATTCAAGATTGAACCAGAAGTTACCCGAAAAATATGCTCCATAAATAAATTGTAAATTATTGCCTATAGTGGGGGGGATAGGGGGCTATCAATTTTAAATGATAATACCTCATTTTTTTATTGAAAGCAGGGATACCAAAAAGAGTTAGCCTTTTCATTATCATTGTCATAATGGGTATTATTATGTATAAGCTCATACAGGAGTGGGTTGGGGGAAGTCTTTTTCCCACAGGTGTGGCTTATGACTTTATGTATAATTGGCTCATGCGTTTCTTATTAGAAACGCATTTACATGCGTAAATTATTGCCTATAGTGGGGGGGATAGGGGGCTATCATTTTTAAATGATAATACCTCATTTTTTTATTGAAAGCAGGGATACCAAAAAGAGTTAGCCTTTTCATTATCATTGTCATAATGGGTATTATTATGTATAAGCTCATACAGGAGTGGGTTGGGGGAAGTCTTTTTCCCACAGGTGTGGCTTATGACTTTATGTATAATTGGCTCATGCGTTTCTCTGGAGAGATTATTTGCAAAATTATTCCAGTATTTATATTTAGCATCTATTATAGTCCTTTTTACAATAGATTCTGCTTGTAATTTTTTTAAATAAGTAGTAAGTTATGGTTTTTTTTATGAATTCTGTCCTAGCTGCCTTTTCTATCCTCCATTTATTTAGGCACTCATTTGTCCACCATGCTTTAGGAATTTGTCCTCTTGATGAATAACGAAGAAGACCAGTTTCCAGCCAGCGACTTGTGAATTTTTGAACACATGAATAGGCTTGAATCTGTTGTAAATTTAAGCGGTGATTTGAGAACGGTTGATGAAAAAATTAATATTTGTGGTCAACATTGCGCGCGCCGGCGGCGCGCCGCCAACAACTTACAGGTGGCGCGTCCCCGACATCTTACCGGCGGCGCGTCACTGACATCTTACCGGCAGCGTGGCGTGGCTCACTATTTTTGGCCCAGCCACCGCCGGTCTTCCCTCGTCGGCGCGGTGCCGGGGTCTAGTCAGGATCACGTCGCTACCACGCTGCCTATTCACGGAAAAGTGATTTTAAAACAACACAGGAATTTCGTGACCACTTATAAACTATCACATGTCTCCCAAGAATGACAACTGAGAGTTCGGTATCACCTCTCTCTTTCATTTCTTTTGGCTCAACAGTTACGTTCTGTTTAGAGCTTCCACTATCCCCGAATTTTTAGAGATTTCTCCAAAAATCTCGCAAAAAACGGAGCGGCAAAATTCGTTTGGGCCTAGAAGCGTCAAAGCTTAAGTCTCTAAGACTCGGAATATGTTTGGCTCAAGAGGTAATGTTGGGTAACAAGAAGATCAATATAGTGGATAGTTTCACTTACCTAGGTATTATTAGTAAGGATAAGGACTGTTGGTACAGTGAAGATCCTAAAAGTAGAATAGCCAAACCCCAGGGTGTTTTTCACAGTTGAAAATTTTTTAGAAGAATAGGAAGATGAGTCTAAGAAACAAGATTAGAATAGTGTATAAACAAATATTTCAAAGTTATATCGAAGTACGAGTGGATAAGCTGGGCAGCAGTTAAACCTGATAAATTGCTAGCTTTAAGTTAATGATTATAATGAGAAAAAACACTTTATATGCAGTGCTTCGTTCAGAAAGCTGCAAATGACGTCAGAGTTAAACTAATGTTTTTTTCGAGCAGTATGATAAATATAATTTTACTATTAAGACTAATGAAAATAATAGTTAGTATTCCCGAATTAGCTATAAATGGCAATATTTTTTCAGTAGACAGTCTTCTGAAAAATGTCTTATATTTGCTTATGAATGCGTCAATTAGCCAAATTACAAACTATTACAGGAATGGTTCAATACTTATAGAAAAAGAGTAGGGATGGGGAGTTTTTTAGGCCTTTTATACTATCTTTACAAGTGAGCAATAATTATGTATGTATTTATTTATTTATGCATTTATTTTTTCTCCAAAACAGAAGAAAAAAGTTAGACAGAAGAAAAAATTAGTGATACTTTTCTAAATCTTGTTGAATTCCTTCCCATATGAAGGTTTGAACCGGGATACCTTTGATAGTGATACCCGGTCACAACCATTGCGCTATAGGAAGGTGATAAGGTTATTGATTTTTCCAAGTGGTGGTTCACGAACTTCTGTTACAGTATTTTTTTCAGTTAATGGGTCATATGCACTGAAGAAAATACTACTACAAATAATGTTTAAGGCTCAACATTAAAACTTAAAGCGAACAGAAATTATTACGTATATGAGGGAGTTGTCCCCTCCTCAAAGATTCCCGTATAATACTATTTCAGTATCAGTGTGTGTTGCCACTTGTACCGCATTTTGCAGTATAATACCGCAATTTCGAGATAAATGCCGCACTTTTTTCAAATTATACCGCGAAATGACTTTGATAGGTTCATTTTTATTGGTAGTATTCTAATCAAGGTCTGTATTAAAATCAGTGTATAAAATAAAACAAGTGTTTGGTTTCACTGAAAACCTTTGTTTTCATTGTTTTCAGGGTATGTGAACTTTTTTTTACGTTTAACTGATATTTGAATGACCCGAACACACCACAATAGTTATTGTTTATAATTGTTTACAATTAAGACTTATAATTTTGTGAATTCTAAAATCAAACCTCATTGAAAGAAACAAATATTTTCTTTTCCAGTTCTTACAGCATTGAAAATAAAAATACAATTACAGTGAAATAAATTCTTGAACTGATGGAAACAATTAATATCATTATACATCAAATATTCAATTTGATGTTGTTTATACTTTCCAGGGCTGTTAAAGACGCATATAGTTTTCAGTAAAGCGCCAATGACGCAGTAAGTTTCAGACTTTTACATTGAGAGAAGGAGATCATACCAAAACTCTTGTTAGTAGTGATTTTTGTTTGTTTCAAGCTTGATTTGCATATTCAATATAATTCTATATATTCTATATATAATTCTATATATATAATTCTAATATATTCCTATAATATATTTGTAATATAATTCGTTTTCATTTAAGCGCCAATAAGGCACTCGTTAAGTTTCACTCGTTTTAAGATTTATTTATTAGTTTACATTAATATCTACTGTATGTTTGTTAGCATTGATTATTTATTTAATTTCTGTTCGTTTTAAGTTTCATTTATACTTCAATAGCAAAATATTTTTTTCATTTTAAGCTTGAGTTTTATATTCAATCTAAGCATTATTCGCTTTAAGATCTATTTATTTATTTATATTATTACTTGTTGTATGTTTTCGCTATGATTTTTTATTTAATTTCTGTTCGTTTTGGGTTTCATTCATTCTTTAATAGTAATTTCTAATAGTAGTAATTTTTAATAGTAATAGTTATATGAGGGGGTAGCCCCCACCTTAAAGGTTCTCGATTAAGGCTGCATAGTCTCTTATGGTTAAAATAAAGACAAAACTGATATAAAGTAATGATAAACCAGTACCTAGAAGTGCCATCTGGCCTTTTATAAGAAAATCAGTCGTTTACTAAAAGATTGTTGGAACGGATAACATTTCTTTTACTCTATCAGTCTTAGCCGAAAATCTTTTTAATAATGACGCCAATTCCCTTTACATTTCTATTTTTATTTTTAACGGTCTATGACTCTATTTATTACAAAAAATAAACTAAGTATAACAAAAAATTAACACGTCTACAAAAGAGGAAGAAGAATATGAAGAGGGGAGAAAAGAGAGCTAAAAAAAACTAACTGGAGATAGGGATGATAATCACCAAATAACTAAATTTCACCCACCTTCTAAAAACATCATAACAGCAAATCGCTCCACTTTGTCGAGTACATTATATATTTCAAATGACGTGCCATTGTCCAAACATTCAAAAGCTGAATATGCTTAGCCTGGGGCGTATAGAGGAACACGACGAGTTTTCAGTAAAGCTTAATTTAGCTTTACTTCTGTAACACTAAGATTCCCACGAGTATTCAAAAGTTTACGGCATCTTCAACTACAATGATAATATCAAAATAAATTACTTTACAAAAAGTAAACATCAGCTTTATGTTCAGTCTTACAGCCTTATTTGGTTCACAATAAGCTTCGTTTCACAAAAAAATACATTAATCGACGCAAAACAATTTTCACTGCTTCTTATATTACAATATTTCAAACATAAAGAAACAATCTAGAAGAAATTTTTCAACGTATAAAAAGACTTATTGCAGACCACACCGAAGTTTGCTCTATTCAGGCAATGTAAGGACAAAAGAACAAATATGGTAAATTCAGTTATGTATGCCTTGATAATACCCCTTCTTTCTCAATAATCGTTATCAACTCGTCTTTTAATGTAGTGAAAATTTTGGACCCACTGTAGCTACTGTTTGCTGAACTGGAAAGTAAAAAGTTATCGTGTTTTTCCTTAACTTCTCACACCCAGAGTAATAACATTGGCTCCTAATTTAAATGATTTACTTTGAGCTAAGCTTTTCTTTCCATTAAGACGCATACAAAAGCAAATATTAAAAAAAAAAAAAAATATCACTTTTTATCTCTAAATGCTTAAAGAGTGAATTAGGTCTACCTCTCTACCAAATAACTGATACCCATAAGTACTTGCAGATGATGTCATATCTGTGCATGAGTTTTGATTTTCTTTTAAGAATTTAGCAAACATACACAGCTAAGCATACCCCTAAACAAACAGGTTAAGAAAAGACGTTTAAAAAGAAATCAATGGCTTAATCCGTCCCAGAGAGGCGAATCCAATGCCAGAAATAGAACCAATTCGATAACTTTTAATATGGCTCTTTACTTTTCTTTTCCCAAAAATTCTTAAAAATATTAATCTCTAAAACATACGAAGTTAAACAAGAGTGTTAAAAAAACGAACAATAACTTACCTATCTGTCCCTCCCAACCGCCTGGAAACAGCCTTACGCTGAAACGTGATAGTGCGCTGTTTAATAGCTGATATAAAGGAAGTTGTTACATCTAGTGCCTTTTGTAATTAAAATAAAAAAAACAAGTTTTTTAAACTGAAAGTAAGGAGCGACATTAAAACTTAAAACGAACAGAAATTATTCCGTATATGAAAGGGGCTGTCCCCTCCTCAACGCCTCGCTCTTTACGCTAAAGTTTTTTATTGTTTTAAAAAATAAAGTTGTGAGACAGAGTCAAACTTTAGCGTAAAGAGCGAGGCGTTGAGGAGGGGACAGCCCTTTCATATAGGGAATAATTTCTGTTCGTTTTAAGTTTTAATGTCGCTCCTTACTTTCAGTTTAAAAAACTTGTTTTTTTTATTTAATTTCTGATCGTTTTTTAGTTAATGCAGCTTTTATTTGCATAAAAATTTTTTTTTTCTTTTGCTAAATGGATGTCTTTACAAATTAACTTACGTAACTAACTTCTATATTCGTATATTTTTCTTCTGGCAAAAAATACAAAGTTGCAGATTTTTGCAGATATGAGCTTGAAACCTATGTAATTGGGTTTTCTGATACGCTCAATCTGACGGTGTGATTTTCATTAAAATTATTTCACTTGTAGGGGATGTTTCCCCCTCTTTAAAAAATCAGGTAAATTTTCTCAGGCTCGTATCCTTTGATGAGTAATACTAAACTTAATAAAATTTATATATTTAGGATCAGCATTATAAACAAATTCTTTTGATACATTTATTGACATCAAAATTTCGTTTTTAAAAGTTTCGATTACTATTGAGCCGTATCGCTTGTTTTTTTATTGTTTTTTTTTATTACTTATACGAGGGGGTTCTGCCATTAGTCAAGAACACGCTCTTTATTTAAAAAGTTAAAAAAAAATTTTGATAAACAATCTATTGAAAAACAATAGCCTTTTAATTCAAAGAGCTAGCTCTTTTGAAATCACTAAAAAAAAATCTGTCGCTTCAAGATTAAGGTATTTACTTGCGGGAGAACCCCCTCACCTACGTTATAATTTCTCTGCGTTTTAATACATAATATTCATTCTTACATTTCAGTTGAAAAAACTTGTTTTTTTTTATTTAACTTCTGATCGTTTCTTAAATAATGCTTGGAAATCCGGCGCCCCCTTCAGAGAACTGTCCCTTACCCCAAATAAACATCCTCCACGGAAATATTCTCCAGAGTAATCCCCGCCTCTAGCCCCCCCCCCCCCTCCAGAAAAAATCCTTCCTGAAAATGGTTGTATACTTCCCAATAACCAATAAATAATGCTGGCAAGTCCGGCGCCCCCTTCATGGCAATTTCCCTTCCCCCGTGACAACTTCCTTCATGGAACGATCCTTCCATATCGCCCCCGCCCCTCTCCTTCCCCCACCTACCAGAAAAAATCTCCTCTGAAAAAGTCTGTATACTTCCCAATAACCAATACTATATGTTAACATTGAGTAAAGTTCATAACTTTCAGCCATCCCCCTGTGGACTTTGGGGGATCAAGTCATCCTAAAAGACATATTTATCATGTTTTCGACCATGCTGAACAAAATGGCTATCTCAAAATTTCCATTGGGTGATTTTGGGAAAAAAGTAGGGTAGAAGGGGGCCTAGTTGCCCTCCATTTTTTTTGTGACTTAAAAAGGGCACTAGAATTTTGGATTTATGTTTGAATGAGTCTTTGCGCTATACTCTAGGGCAACTGGGTTAGTGCAATCACCCCTGGTAAAAAGAAAACAAAATAAAAAAAAAAAAAAAAAAACATGCATCCGTGATCTTTCTTCTGGCAAAAAATTGAAAATTCCACATTTTTATAGATAAGGGCTTGAAACATCTACAGTAGGGTTCTCTGATATGCTGAATATGATGGTGTGATTTTCATTAAGGTTCTATAGCTTTTCGCGGGTCTTTCCCCCTTTTTTCGAAAATCAGCCAAATTTCTCAGGCCCGTAGCTTTTGATAGGTAAGACTAAACTTGATGAAACTTATATATTTGAAATCAGCATTGAAATCTGATTCTTTTGATATATCTATTGGTATCAAAAACCCGTTTTATAGAGTTTCGGTTACCATTGAGCCGGGTCGCTCCTTTAGTTTTTTTATTGTTTAAAAAAATAGAGTTGTGAGAAAGTCAAATTTTAGCGTAAAGAACGAGGCGTTGAAGAAGGGACAGCCCCCTTCATATACGAAATAATTTCTGTTCGTTTTAAGTTTTAACGTCGATCCTTACTTTCAGTTAAAATAACTTGTTTTTTTATATAATTTTTGAACGTTTTTGAATTAATACAGGTTTTGATTTTGGCTCACCGTACATGAATAATTAAAACAAAATTTGCATATTATATTTGGTTAAATGGCTTTCTCGAAACTTGTTTAATTTTATTTACGAACGTTTTTATTAGTTTTATTAGTTTTATTAGTAATTAGTACGTTTTATTAGTAATAAATATACGTAACATAGAATTAACTTACGTAACGAACTTCTATATTCATAAATTTTTAACACGTATATTAGGGGTTCGCCCCCTAGTCAATACCCTGCTCTTTAAACTATAGTTCGAATTTTTTTCCAGTTCTTTAAAAATGACTCTCTTAATCACAATCAGTTGATCAGTTGAAAAACTTGTTTTTTTTTATTTAATTCCTGATCTTTTTCTTTAATAATGCTGGGAAATCCGGCGCCCCCTTCATAGCAATGTCCCGGCCCCCATGCCCACTGCCGGCCGGAGCCGAGGCGTCCCGCTAGCCGCCGCCCCGCTCCGGCCCCCCCCACCCCCCCCCACTCACCTCTGACACACTCAGTCAAAATAACAATAAAACAAACAAAATTATAACAATGAGTAAAGTTAATAACATTCAGCCCTCCCCCTGGGGACTTTGGGGGATCAAGTCATCCTAAAAGACATTTTTATCATATTTTCGACCATGCTGAACAAAATGGCTATCTCAAAATTTTGATCGGGTGACTTTGGGAAAAAAATGAGCGTGGGAGGGGGCCTAGTTGCCCTCCATTTTTTTTGGTCACTTAAAAAGGGCACTAGAACTTTTAATTTCCGTTCCAATGAGCCCTCTTACGATATTGTAGGACCACGGGGTCGATACGATCACCCCTGGGGAAAAAAAAAAAAACAAATAAACACGCATCCGTGATCTTTCGAAAATCAGCCAAATTTTCTCAGGCACGTAACTTTTGATGGGTAAGATTAAACTTAATGAAACTTATATATTTTAAATCAGAATTAAAATCTGATTCTTTTGATTTATCTATTGGTATCAAAATTCTGTTTTCTAGAGTTTCAGTTACCATTGAGCCGGGTCGCTCCTTATTTACAGTTCGTTACCGCGAACTGTTTGATTAGATAAAAATATTAAAAAAAAATTGACAAAAAACTACATCTTCGAAAGGCTGAACATCTGGCTGAAGGGCCACGAAACGGAGATCAGCACCGCCGGTTTGGACCTTAAGGGTCTAGTGCCGCATCCTTTACCTTTACCTTTTTACCAGTCAGTTTAGTTAATTATTGCGAGTAGGTTTGATTAATTATAATGTCGCCAATATTTTTCTGAGTAAAACCTAACTGTTGCCTACAGTAGTCAAGTTATTAAAATGAAATGGAAATTTGAACAAAAACTGTATCGTCATGTGCATGATGAAGCAACACGCGTACATTTTGACAAGATAATACGACAGAAGTATCTTTTGAAAAGTTGCTTTTCGGGGTATGATGTTACATTTGAGCGACTCCACTCCCTGATTCCCCGCTGTTCGTTCTTTACTATGCCAACTAATAAAAAGCCTTTGAAAGCCTTCAAAGGCTTAATAAAAAGCGTCATTATAGAGTATTTGACGGATAAACAGGAAGGAAAAATGAATCCAGGCCATTCATGAGGCAACTGAAATTGCTGATTTGTCACCCTTTGACGTAAAACTAACTAGGACGAAAACTAAAGACATATTCAATGTATAGTCATCAGTGTATAGCTGTATTATCAATGTGTCAGGATTAGACCCCGGCGCCGCGCCGACGGATCGACCGAACGCCGCCGACGAGAGTTCCGGTCGAACGCCGCCGAAGTGTGGTACCGTCACCGGCGGGCCGCAGGCACCCCCCCCCCCGCCAAGGGGGCGGCGGTCGGTCGACTTAAAATTAATTTTGCAGCAATTCTTTATTGCGTCAACCGCAAAGTCGGAGCTTTTTCTTCTCGTGTGGTTTAGTATTTCCATTTGCCTGATTAGAAATCAAGCAGGGCTTGCACTATTCCCGAATTTTCGATTATTTCCCCGAAAATCTATGCGCCACTCCGAAAAAAATTTGGATCCCCGAATCCCCAAAAATCACGCAATCATGGTGCCACCCCTAGCAATTTATCACCAGTGACTTTCCCTGCCAAATATTACTTTTGCCAAATATTACAAATATTCTTCACTACTCTCTTGTTCATTAATTTTCGTCTCTTTTGTTACTTTGCATAAAAACCAGACAGATGCAATATGCAGCTGCAAATATTGTAATATACACAGTTCTTCATATGTTGACAAAAAAATCGTCTTTATGAAATGAGTTTAAGTCATTTCGAATGCAGTTTCCTAATCGCTATTTCTTACATCATTCGTAGTCAAGAATTTTATTTTCAAGTTGAAAAGAATTACAGAACGCATTCACTACTATGCAGCTTCAGCCTTAAGTTGGATTTTGAAATTGACAGCCGACAGATTGTTTCTACAGCTGAATTATAAATTTGCAGATTATTTTTTTTGCTGTTTTTAGATAAGATTTTCTTAATGTTTAATACTCAATTGTTGAACCCTGATAGAAAATACAATCTTCTTTCTGAAATATTCCCCCCCCCCCCAAAAAAAAAACTTCTATTGAGACAAAATTTGGCTATAGAATAAGCGCTGTACACGGGTGGGGAATTCAATATTGAACCAGAAGTTACCCGAAAAATATACTTCATAAATAAATTGTAAATTATTGCCTATAGGGGGGGGATAGGGGGCTATCATTTTTAAATGATAATGCCTCATTTTTTTATTGAATGCAGGGGTGCCAAAGAGATAATTATTTTTTTCATTTAAGGTGGAAATGGAATAAAATGATATAAAATTCCCTGAGAAACCATTGAAATATTTTGATAGACCCGGGGCCCCCCACTAGTAGTGGTTCATTGTCTTGGGTATTTTTTGATTTCTCATAGGCTACTGGCCTAATTTGGTTTTAATGTGTGCTCCCTTTTAATTAGATTCTTTGGATCTTATTGAATGCCACAGCGAATCTATGACTCGGTTTTTCAGTAATTTGAGATATATCTGAATAATTTCGACATTTTTGTTGTTGTCTTTGTACTCCTTTACTCATACCCTCAATTTTTTTCAAGGAACACTAAGCTGTTTAACCTTATTTTGCGTGTTTGTTTGAACCATACAGTGACCAAGTTAATTATTAAGTAAATTATTTTTCTAATGGAAGCTGAGGCGGTATCCTATCAAGGTGGTATCCAGAGGGGGGGTAGGGAGGTATTACATTAAAATGATAATATCTCGATTTTTATTGAAAGCAGGGATCCCAAAAAGTTATTTTTTTTATTTCAAGCAGAAACAGCATCCTATCAAGGTGGTATCCCGGCGGGGGGTTACTGAGCTATCACATTTAAATGATAATACCTCGATTTTTTAAAGCAGGGGTGCCAATAAGTTAATTACTTTTATTTAAAGCAGAGACGGTATCGTATCAAAATGGTATCTAGAGGGGGGGGGCAGAGGTATTTATTACATTTAATTGATATTACCTTGATTTTTTTTTTATTGGAAGCAGGGATGCCAAAAATTTGAAAAGTTGACAAAAATTAACAAGATTGTAGTGAGTTGTACTTGATACATCGCTTGAATGTTTTTATCGTCCAATGGAAAAGGGACATATGGTTCCAACCTATTTTTTTCTTATTGATGAAACGGGTTTTTGAAAACATTCATTCATAAGTACCAGGCAGATTCACACTAAAACGAATTGGTGTGACGAAAGCAATAACGACATCCCCACCTAACGTTGCGCTCGAGTGACAATGGCGCCCTTTGTCCAGTGCCCAAGTTACATTAACAGGCCAGGTCATAATAAAAGCTTTCAATTTAGGAGGTTCAAGGAGGAGTCTTTGACAGTCTTATGATCTCAGGGTACTAGATGTTGCAACGTTCTTAAGTATCTACAGTGGTTTAAAAAATTCGATCACCCCCCAAATGATTACAAAAATATGCACAATTATAACAAATGTAACATTTGGAATATTATAATACTTTTTTCAAAGCTTTGAAGAAAAGCAAAAAAGGCTAAATACCCCTAACGACGCTTGAAAGGTCTTCTAAAAAGAAACTCTTTGGAGATTTCCATGGGAATGACCATAGCAGAAGCTTTGAGCCTGGGTGGGGATCAAAGAGGAGTCTTTGAGTATTTTGACCACATGTGACTTATTGTTGTGACTTTCTTAAATTTGGTAATTTTTGTGACCATTTGGAAATCGAAGCTTAAACTCAATAACTGATACTAAGTGTCTTAACATTTTGCTTGGATTAAAAGTGACGAACTAGGATGAAAATCCCAACATCTTCCTGGAGCTACTTCAGTCTGCATATTATTTTCATTTAATTACATTAAAAACGGATGAGCTTTTAATTTTTTACCTAAGAAAATAGCTGGCACTTCATTTTTCTTCATACCGAACAAAACATTAAGTGTTTTTTGTTTCATTGTAATTGAAGTTTTCTCGTGTGAAGTGTTGATCATGAATTTCTCAATTTGAAAAACATACTCCTTTTAGATACAGTTTATAACTTGACTGATATTAGGTATTTATTGGTTTATAATTTGGAATGAATCCCAAAAAGAAAAAATGAATAATATCCAAAAGAGCAGCTAAAACCAATAAAAAAGCAGCAGTTCAGTCTTAGCCTACATGACATATATTGTATAAAGCAGCAAAAAAAAAAAAAACTTTAAAATGTATTTTTTTTAATTTTTCTTAGAAACAATGTTTTAATAAAATAAGGATTTTTAGTAATCCAAAAGAGCAAAAAAAAAACAATCAATATAAAAGCCACACATATAATATGTTTTAAAGGTGACAAAACAGATATAAGCAAAGTGCATTATGAAAAAATTAAGCTTATAAGTTCAAAGTTATATTCAAAGTTTTTACCCAGATAACTGACGAATTTTGTGATACGGTTTTTAAAGTTTTCTATGCAGTAATGCTCGATGAAAAAAACTATTAATTTTGATAATTATTTATTTTAAGAGTACATAGCTATGATACTTCAACTACTCGTATTATGCAAATGTTCTGAAACGTCACAGCCAATTCCTTTCTACCAGATTTATACTTCTCTTCTTCCTTCTTCTAATTCACAGCAGGCGGGCTATTCAGTTGGTACTATGTTAGCCCTCTTCTTTTTGCTTCACTCTGTGGGCTACAGAGCTACTGTCTTGGTTGTCTCTTATTTATTAGATATTCTCAGATATCTTTCAGTAGATCTTTTGACTCAAGGAGTTCAAATATAAGATGATAGATATCGATTTAAAGTGGAGACAGAAGAAAATGATATCAAATTCCCTGGGAAACCATTGAAATATTTTGATAGAACCAGGGCCCCCCATTAGGAGTTGTTCATTATCTTGGGTATTTTGCTATTTCTTATAGGCTACTGGCCTAATTTGGCTTTTGTGCGTGCTCCCTTTTAATTAGATTCTTTGGATCTTATTGAATGCCACAGCGAATCTATGACTAAGTTTTTCAGTAATTTGAGGTATATCTGAATAATTTCGAAATTTTTGTTGTTGTCTTTGTACCCCTTTACTCATACCCTCCATTTTTTTATTCAAGCAACACTAAGCTGTTTAACGTTATTTTGCGTGTTTGTTTGAACCATACAGTGACCAAGTTAATTATTAAGTAAATTATTTTTCTAATGAAAGCTGAGACGGTATCCTATCAAGATGGTATCCAGAGGAGGGGGCATAGGGAGTTATTATATTTAAGGGATAGTAACTTGATTTTTTTTTTATTGAAAGCAGGGATGCCAAAAAGTGAAAAGTTGACAAAAATTAACAAGATTTTCTTGAGTTATACTTGATACGGCACTTGCATGGTTTTGTCGCCCAAAGGGAAAGGGACATATGCGTCCAACTCATTTTTTTTTCTTATAGATGAAACGGGTTTACTTTGAAAACATTCATTCATAAGTACCAGGCAGATTCACACTAAAACGAATTGGTGTGACGAAAGCAATATCGACATCCCCACCTAACGTTGCGCTCGAGTGACAATGGCGCCCTTTGTCCAGTGGCCAAGTCCGGGATGCAGCGGTAGCTAGCAATCCGGGTTGCAGCGGTAGCTAGCAACCTAGTGAGAGACGATCACGTCCAATATTAAAAAATATAAAAACACATTGTTCCTAAAAAAGGAGTCAGATCAAAACAAAAAGTACCCAATTAGAACCGCCTTGTCCGAAACCCTTGTATAGGAAACTTTCTGTCCCTTGGCTTGAACAGCAAAGGAAATATATTGGCTTGAAAATCAAGAAAAGTGGCAGCTACTACAACATTCTGCCTAAACGGGATATTTTTTTCTCTTTTCTGTTTTCTTTGTTTCCAGAGATAGCTTAGCACTGGAACATCGTAGAGGGTTGTTCAATAGCTCATTTTAAAGGAAATTAATTAGGTTAAAAACTTTTTGTAACTAAAATAAATTATTTCTAAAAGAGAATAAATTTTTCCACCAAAAACTGCATTTTCGATGTCTTTTCACACTGCAGTCTTTCAAACATAATCGTATACCAGCGGTAAGATTTGAACCGACGCCTCCGAAGAGACTGGTGGCTAACACCAGTCCCTTGGACCACTCGGCCAGGTTGCCTCTCATAAATAACTATATATGTGAATCTGGGTTGCAGCAGTAGCTAGCAATCTAGTAAGAGACGATCAGTCCAATGCTAAGTTTACATTAATTACATTAAAAGGCCAGGTCATAATAAAAGCTTTCAATTTGGGAGGTTCAAGGAGGAATATTTGACAGTCTTATGACCTCAGGGTACTAGATGTTGCAATGTTCTTAAGTATCTACAGTGGTTTAAAAAATTCGATTACCCCACAAATGATTACCAAAAATATGCACCAATATAACAAATGTAACATTTGGAATATTATAACACTTTTTTCAAAGCTTTGAAGAAAAGCAAAAAAGGCTAAATACCCCTAACTACGCTCGACAGCTATTTTAAAAAAGAAACTCTTGGGAGATTTCCATAGAAATGACCATAGCAGAAGCTTTGAGCCTGGGTGGGGATCAAAGAGGAGTCTTTGAGCATTTTGACCACATGTGACTTATTGTTGCGACTTTCTTAAATTTAGTAACTTCTGTGAGCATTTGGAAATCAAAGTTTAAACTCAGAAAGTGACTATAAGTGTCCTAATATTTTGCTTGGATGAAAAGCGACGAACTAGTATGAAAATCCCAACATCTTCCTGGAGCTACTTCAGTCCGTATGTTGTTTAATTTCATCACATTTTAAATAGATGAGCTTTTCATTTTTTTTACCTAAGAAAATAGTTGGCACTTCATTTTTCTTCATACCGAACAAAACATTAAGTGTTTTTTGTTTCATTGTAATTGAAATTTTCTCATGTGAAGTGTTCATCATGTATTTTTCAATTTGATAAATTTACTCGTTTTAGATGCAGTTTATAATTTGACTGATATTAGGTATTTATCGGTTTATAATTTGGAATGAATCCCCAAAAGAAAAAATGAATAATATCCAAAAGAGCAGCCAAAACCAATAAAAAAGCAGCAGTTCAGCCTTAGCCTACATGACATATATTCTATAAAGAAGCCAAAAAAACTTTCAAATACATTTTTTTTAAATTGTTATTAAAAACCAGTTTTTAATACAAGAAGGCTTTTTAGGAATCCAAAAGAGCAAAAAAACAATAAATATCAAAGTCGCCCATTTCAACTGTTTTAAATGTGACAAAACAGATATAGGCAAAGGGCATTATGAAAAAATTAAGCTTCTAAGTCCAAGTTATATTCAAAGTTTTTACCCAGATAACTGACGAATTTTGTGATACGGTATTTGAAGTCTTCTATGCAGTAATGCTCGATGAAAAAAACTACTAATTTTGATAATTATTTACGTTAAGAATACATAGTTAATAGATACTTCAACTATTTGTATTATGCAAGGGTTCTGAAACGTCACAGCCATTTCGTTTCTACCAGATTTATACTTCTCTTCTTCCTTCTTCTATTTCACAGCAGGCGGGCTGTTCAGTTGGTCCTATTTAGCCCTCTTCGTTTTGCTTCACTCTGTGGGCTACGGAGCTACTATCTTGGTTGTCTCTTATTTATTAGATATTCTCAGATATCTTTCAGTAAATCTTTTGACTCAAGGAGTTCAAATATAAGATGATAGATATCGATTTCTCTGCTCTGTGTGCAGGAATAGTTGGCTAGGCTCTTGGCTGATAGTGAGATTTTGTGGTGTTTGAAGTATTTTAACAGTTTACAAAGCAAGGTATGTTGTGCAGACATCAGCATATTACATTCAAATAGGCAATGGTCAATTGTTTCATTATTCATATTACAATGCCTGCAAAGAGGGGACAGGGGAATTGAACCACTTGAATTAGAAAGCTCATATGAGAATGCAAGGAAATTTAGTCCATTTGTTCCAGAACGAATTCTATGATAAATTTTAGAAAGATACTTATTGGGAAAGGGGGAAAGGGTAGGATTAATCTTGTTAAAATTAATATCTGTAGCCTCCATCGGTAAATATCTCTAATTGGGATTGGCCTCCCACTTGGCTGGTCAATATTTATAGCATATTTTGCTATTTCATCAACCTGATGACCACCACTTATGCCAGAGTGGCTAGGAATGTACTGAAAATAAGTTTTTATGCCACTTGAAGCAAGATTATCAATAATACTGAGACAATGATAAGTGTCAATGTCCAACTTATATTGAGGAGCTGAGGCAAGCAACTCAAGGTTTGATAGAGAGTCTGAATAGATGATAATATTATTCGAATTTGCAATCAAAGGTTGGTTTTGCTTAAGGTGTTCTAATGCCATGATTATGGCATTTAACTCTGCAGACATTATAGATACATTATTATACAATCTCTCACCCATTGCAATTTTCAGGTGAGGAAAGAAGGCACCACTTGCAACCTTCTCATTCATTTTTGACCCATCAACAAATATTTGCAAGTGATTTTTATAGGTAATTGTATTAAGTTCTGCAAATTTTTTCTGGACAAAAGCAATGGGGGTTAAATCTTTATTCCATTTTGAAAATTCAGTATTTATTATGGGAAATGACCAATTCCATGGAGGGGATTGGGGGAAAGTAGGTGCAATAGACTTTGCTGGTACAGGGAACTCCTTTTGAATATTGGCTTACTCATCTGCAATACCTCTATACATGGCTGGATTTCTTAACCAATTATGTAATGTGTGTGAGCTATTTAATTCAATTTTTGTAAGATGTTTTGTCAAGAGAAAGCTACGTTTCTCCCTTATTGTTGTTAATCCACTCTCCATAAGCAGAAACTTGTAGCTTGTGGGTTTCCTAAGACCAAATATGAGCCGTATTACATCATTTTGTGTTGTTTTAATTTTTTGCATCTGGGTCTTTGCACACGCACAATAGACGATGAGCCCATAGTCAATATGGTGTCTTATATGTCATTTATAGAACTGGAGTAGGGTTTTCTCCTTACAACCCCAGGGTGTGGAAAGAAGTCTTTTAAGTATATTTGTTTTTCTATAGCATTTTTTTATTGTGTTTGAAATGTGGAGGTGGAAATTAAGTTTTTGGTCAAGCAAGAGACCTAGGTAATTAATATGATTATCTTCTGGAATAGTTGTTTTATTTAGAGTTAGTTTTGCATTAACATGGTTCCGCTTCCGGTGAAATTGAATTTTTTTGGACTTGGTGGGTGCAATGGGTAAATCTGAATGTTGAGAGAAGTTTTCAAACTTGAAAAGTGACTTTTGCAGATTTGACTGTGCTATCTGAAAGGTTTTGCCAGATGACTATAGCACCAAATCATCAGCATATTGTAGATTCGTGTGGGGTGGGTTCATGTCCCAGAGATATAGGGCAAATTGGAGGCAACTGAGGACTGCTCCCTGAGGTAGGCCTTTGGATATTGTCTTTTGGGGTGAAGAGGCTGAACCAACACAAATAATGAAACTTCTCACTTCTATGAAGGATTTAATAAAAGATACTAGCTTAGGGGGTACTCCAAGGTTCGCAAGTTTATTTAAAAGGATTTGGCGGTTCACATTGTCATATGCCCCTTCAAAATTTAGGAAAGCTGCCACTAGGATATTTTTTTGAGAAACATTCATTTATTGCATTTGTTAGCAAAATGAAAGCATCTGTTGAGGAGTGGTATTTCCTGAATCCAGTTTGAGCGTTTGGGTTCATATTATTTTTTCAACAAACCAGAAGAGTCTCTGATTAACCATTTTCTCCATTATTTTCCCCATCACAGGTGTAATCATTATGGGCCTATAAGACTCAGGGCTATCTTTTGGTTTATTTTTCTTTAGGATTGGTAGGAGGGACGAACATTTCCATATATTGGGGAACCTAGAAGATGTCCAAGCGTGATTATAACAATTTAGCAGTTCTTGTTTGAATGAATCTGCGAGATTCTTTATCCATGTAGGATGAATATTGTCATTCCTGCTGCTAGTTTTGGTTCTAAAATGATGAGTTGCATTGTTAAGTTCCTGGATCGCATATGGGTTTGTGACGAACTTTTATCCTGGGTGTGGTTGGTAGATTGGGTTAATTAAGAATTACGGATAGATTATGTTGATTATTTGATGGTAGCTTATTAATAAAAAGAGTTGCAAAGAGGTTAACCTTTTCATTATCATTGTCATAATGGTTATTATTATGTATAAACTCATACAGGAGTGGGTTGGGGGAAGTCTTTTTCCCACATATGTGGCTTATGACTTTATGTATAATTGGCTCATGTGTTTCTCTGGAGAGATTATTTGCAAAATTATTCCAGTAATTATACTTAGTTTTTATTATAGTCCTTTTCAGATTAGATTTGGCTTTTGATTTTTTTTAAAATGTAGTAAGTGATGGTTTTTTTTATGAATTCTGTCCTAGCTGCCTTTTTTATCGTCCATTTATTTAGGCACTCATTTGTCCACCATGCTTTAGGAATTTGTCCTCTTGATGAATAACGAAGAAGACCAGTTTCCAGCCAGCGACTTGTGAATTTTTGAACACATGAATAGGCTCGAATCTGTTGTAAATTTAAGCGTTGATTTGAGAACGGTTGATGAAAACATTAATGTTTGCGGTCAACATTGATCGCGCCGGCGGCGCGCCACCGACATCTTACCGGCGGCGCGTCGCCGACATCTTACCGGTGGCGCGTCACCGACATCTTACCGGCAGCGTGGCGTGGCGCACTATTTTTGGCCCCACCGAAGCCGGTCTTCCCTCATCGGCGCGGCGCCGGGGTCTAGTCAGGATCACGTCGCTACCACGCTGCCTATTCATGGAAAAGTGATTTTAAAACAACACAGGAATTTCGTGACCACTTATAAACTCTCAGATGTCTCCCAAGAATGACAACTGAGAGTTTGGTATCACCTCTCTCTTTCATTACTTTTGGCTCATCAGTTACGTTTTGTTTAGAGCTCCCACTATCCCCGAATTTTTAGAGATTTCTCCAAAAATCTCGCAAAAAACGGAGCGGCAAAATTCGTTTGGGCGTAGAAGCGTCAAAGCTTAAGTCGCTAAGACTCGGAATATGTTTGGCTCAAGAGGTAATGTTGGGTAACAAGAAGATCAATATAGTGGATAGTTTCACTTACCTAGGTTTATTAGTAAGGATAAGGACTGTCGGTACAGTGAAGATCCTAAAAGTAGAATAGCCAAACCCCAGGGTGTTTTTCACAGTTGAAAAAAATTTAGAAGATGAGTCACGAAACAAGATTAGAATAGTGTATAAACAAATATTTCAAAGCTATATCGAAGTACGAGTGGATAAGCTGGGCAGCAGTTAAACCTGATAAATTGCTAGCTTTAAGTTAATGATTATAATGAGGAAAAACACTTTATGTGCAGTGTTCCGTTCATAAAGCTGCAAATGACGTCAAAGTTAAACTGAGGTTATTTTCGAGCAGTATGATAAATAAAATTTTACTATTAAGACTAATGAAAATAATAGTTAGTATTCCCGAATTAGCTATAAATGGCAATATTTTTTCACCAGACAGTCTTCTGAAAAATATCTCATATTCGCTTATGAATGCGTCAATTAGCCAAATTACAAACTATTACAGGAATGGTTCAATACTTATAGAAAAAGAGTAGGGATGGGGAGTTTTTTAGGCCTTTTATACTATCTTTACAAGTGAGCAATAATTATGTATGTATTTATTTATTTATGCATTTATTTTTTCTCCAAAACGGAAGAAAAAAGTTGGACAGAAGAAAAAATTATTAGACATAAAAACTGTGATTGAATTCCTTCCCATATGCAGGTTTGAACCGGGATACCTTTGATAGTCATACGCGGTCACATCCATTGCGCTATAGGAAGGTGATATGGTTATTGATTTTTCCAAATGGTGGTTTACGAACTTCGGATACAGTATTTTTTTTGGCAGTTTGTGGGTCATATGCACTGAAGAAAATACTATTACATATAATGTTTAAGGAGCAACATTAAAACTTAAAGCAAACAGAAATTATTACGTATCCGAGGAAGTTGTCCCCTCCTCAAAGATTCCCGTATAATGCTATTTCAGTATCAGTCTGTGTTGCCATTTGTACCGCATTTTGCAGTATAATATCGCAATTTCGAGATAAATACCGCACTTTTTTCTAATTATACCGCAAAATGACTTTGATAAGTTCATTGTTATTGGTAGTATTCTAATCAAGGTCTGTATTAAAATCAGTGTATAAAATAAAACAAGTGTTTGGTTTCACTGAAAACCTTTGTTTTCAGTGTTTTCAGGGTCTGTAAACTTTTTTTTACGTTTAGCTGATATTTGAATGACCCGAACACACCACAATAGTTATTGTTTAGTAAAATCTAAATAGTATCTTTGATCTGGGCCTATTTAATAAATCCCCTTCAAAACTATTTTCTCCACTCAGTCTCGTGTGAAAACTTGGTAATAGCCTCTGATTTTTTTTATTACTTTTAAGGATTTCCAAATTTCTTGTTTTGACGCATTTGATTTCTCTTGAAATAACCCCCCTCCCCATAGAAAATTTCTAATAGATTGTCTGGAACCATCAATGGCAGAGGCATGGATTATGGGAGGTTTTTCCCTCTAGAATTTACCACCCCCCTTAGATTCTGAACACTTTTTTGGGAAATTTGAAAAATGCTTTTTTTGGTATTTTCGCAGAAATAATAGAAAAAACAATCAAATTTGTTTTCCCTCATTATGACGCTTTGCCAAGGTTTGAATTGATTTTCTTGTAAAAAAAAAAAAAAATCAAAAATTAAGACTTATAATTGTGTGAATTCTAAAATCAAACCACATTGAATAGGTGTTTCCCTAACATCTTAAAATCCAATTTTGTTGAAAGCAAATCCGAATCATGTGTGCAGCTAAGATGAGCACGGCCCATAGTAACCAAAAATATAGCCTGAAACCCGTACAAATAGCGTTCGATCAAAACAAAATGTACACAATTGGAATCACCTGTGCCAAAAAACATATACAAGAAAGTTACAGTCCCTTGGCTCGAACAACAAAGAAAATCCCTTGGCTTGCACAACAAGGAAAATCACTTTTTTGTGTTGAAAGCACCATCAATGTCCTCTTTTTTTTCAACTAGCGGGGCACTGGAACAGGGCCGTATCCAAAAATTTTTCTGAAGGGAGGAGGGGGTGCCAAAAGGATTTTTTTGGGGGATACCTCTGAATTGTCAGTTGGATTGCAGATGAAGGTTACAGAATGCCAAAGATTCGCCTTTTCTGCCAACTGTCTAGGGCTAAACAAAAAGCAGGTCGTCATCAGTTGGGGTGGGAGCATGTCGTAAGGAAAGATGTGTAGAAAATGGGAACCTCCTGGAAGGGTGTAAGTGAACAATAGTTCACTCAATCCTTCAATAATTTGAAGGATCTCTTCAAATTATTCTGAAAAAAGAGAGTGTAGTTTCTTAACTTCAAGAGAGAAAAATAAACAAATGTATGTTATTTTTATATATAACCAATAGAAATAGATCAGAAACCAAATAAAACGATAGGCAATTAAACTAAAAATAGGAATGTAAAGAGCATTGGTGTCATTACTAAAAGATTTTTCGCTAAGACTGATAAAACAAAAGATATGTTGTTCATTCAAATAATGTGTTATTAAGCTACTGGCTTTTTTATAGATGACCGGATAGTGCTCAGGCCAGGATTTAGCAATAGGTCCACTAAACCCGGGCCTAGGGGCGTACAGTGTCAGGGGCACAATAAATTATCACCTGAGTGATTTTTTTTCTCAGCAAAAACTAGACTAATGCGATGTATATTTAATGTGCCAGTCGCACTCCGCTGCTACGCTGCCTATTAACAGAAAAGTGATTTTAAAACAACAAAGGAATTCTGTGGCCACTTATAAACTGTCAGATCTCTCCCAAGAATGGCAGCTAAGTGTTCGATATCACTTCTCTCTTACTTTGCTTTTCGTTCATCCGTTGTGTCCTGTTTAATGCTTTCACTATCCCCAAATTTTTGGAGATTTCCCCGAAAATCTCACAAAAAACGGAGCGGCAAAATTTACTTGGGGCTAAAAGCGTCAAAGCTTTAAATCTGGCCCTGATAGAGCTTCTAGATACTGCCTCAACTTTACTTTATATTGTCTTTGTCTTAATTTTAATCAGCAGGGACTATCCAGCATTGATCAGGAATCTTTGAGGAAGGGGCAATCCCATTATATACGTAATAATTTCTGTTCCTTTTAAGTTTTGATGTTGCTCCTGTTAACATTATTAATTTTAAAAAAAAAACTTTCCGAAAAATAAGTTTTTCAAAGAAAAGTAAAGCCCATTTTAAACTTAAGCTCAGCATATACAAATATCTTTTAAAATTCAAACTCAAAACGACCAGAAATTACTATTAAAGAATAAATGAAACCCAAAACGAACAGAAATTAAATAAAAAACTCCAAAAAGATACTAATGGACAATGTTAGGAGTAGTATAAATGATTTATTTTGTAGAATTTTGGTTTTGTTAAATTTTTCCCAGACATCAGACATCATTATCCCCAGGGCTGAGAAAGGGAATAAAAATTGTTATATCATATAACATCTCATATAACAAATCTCATATAATATCAAATTATCATATGATAAAATCTCATATAGCAAAAAAGTTACGGATATTTTGTCCGACATTCACACTTAAAAACCCATAGATTCAGACCCCGCCAACAAGTTCACCCGTGAAGTACGAAAAGAGCTGGGAATTTTACAAAATGAAAGACTCGTTACTCCACAAATGTACAAAATGTTTTATCCTAAAGGGTGCTCCGTTCCTAAATTCTATGGTCTCCCAAAAATTCACAAAGATGGAGTTCCTCTGCACCCAATTGTGGCCTCTTATAGTTCGCCGGCTTCCAGACTGGGAAAATGGTTATCCACAATTTTTCGTCCTCTCATTTTGCAACCCAACCTAATCTGTGACAATGTTTTACCTGGAAAGCGTTTAGCTTTTAAAAATGCTCTGTATAAATTAAAAAATTGAATTCCCATTCAGTACTGTATTTTTTTATTCAGTTACTCTTTCACCGTTACATGGAAAGGGTCGTCAAATTTTAATTGTGCTTTGTTTTAAGGTTTGATATTTTTTTTTATATTATCCTTGGATTTTTATTAGTAATTTTTATTTTATTATCGCGCACTGAGGACGGTCAAGCGGAGGTCTTGACCGAAATATTTTCATTTTAGGCCACATTTTTCACTGGCTTGTATAGTCCTCGTTTTTCTCTTTTTAACTATTTTGTTTTTCATTTTATGCTTTCTATAAGTTAATCATTATAACTCATAGATTATCCAGTAAGTTCTCTTTGAGACAATCAGATGCCAAATTTACCAAGCCAATTTTTTTTAGATTACGCGTCAAAGCACTCAATTTAAAACAACAAAATTATTTTTCATTAGAAACTAAAATTTTTGTGTCCATAAGGATATCACAACAAACGACTCTTTTCAGCACAAGAAGCACTCAAGTTTAAACATCAAAAATATTTTCCCTTAGAAACTCAACTTTTTGTCTAATCATAACAAATGACTCATTTCAGCTCAAAAAGCAATCGAGGTAAAACATCAAAAATACTGTTCTTTAGGAACACAACTTTTTGCGTCCATAAGGACATCACAACAAACGACTCATTTCTGCACAAAACTGGTTGGGGTCAGTATAACGCAAACCTTTGCCTGTTTATTGGCTATATTAAACTAAAGAGTTGCCATTCCTCAATGGAGAAGGCCTTACAATGAAGAGGACTCTCAGGAGACTGATTCTCAGTGCCCTGAAAATCAAGACATGGCTATGTCTACTGATTTATTGAATAAAACTAAACTTTTTTCATATAAAATAACTATGTATTTCCATAAAAACAATTCCAAAAAACATGAATTACTATTGAAATGAGAAAAACGTAGTGGCTATCAAATGCAAAAAAAATCTTAACAAATACATTTGAGCAATATTCCAGTGCATAAACATACCCAAAACATATTTACAAACAAATTCAGATTATCCAGGCAAGAATTATCAACTGCTTTCTGAGATATAGTGTCATTCATCAATCCAGCCTTAGGTCAACACTTTCTGTAAATTCGCAGACCTTAGACAGATACCAATCTCTCAGAATAAGCTGAAATTGGCAGTATACTGAGAAAAAAGAAAGTGCCGCTCTTGCAAGATAATATCCACGATTCGCAGACGTCATCAATCGACACAATAGTTATAATTACCATAAATGATGTACTGACTGGAAACAATTCAAACAGAGAATAAGTTTGGAATTTGAACGACTGACACTAAAAAGAGCTTATTTAACTAAGATGAAAACTAAATATATGTTTCACAGTGTGTAATGCAATCAGAAAAACAAGCTTTGGTTTTCACTTTTCTTTTATTTAAAATCTAAATTGTCTACATGAATCACTATTGGACCAAAATCTTGCAATTTCTGCACACTCCAAAAAGATACTAATGGACAATGTTATGAGTACTATAAATGATTTATTTTGTAGATATAGTTTAATTCCCCCTCTCTCTAAAAAGAGAAGAGTCTTCTAATTTTTGTTTTTAAATGGCTGACATTATTTTTGCAGAAGTTCTAAATAATGATTGTTACTTCAAAATAATATTATAATAATAGATAATAGTTGCAATTATAATAATAATACTATATAATAATAGTTATATAATAATAATAACAATAGCAATTATATAATAATAGCAATTATAATAAAAGTTGCAATATTACTTACAAAAATGGGAAACTCAGCTTGTAGGGGCCGGGCAAGACATCTATGTCAAGGCGTGTAGCTCTCTGGCTGACAGACTATGCTACTTCAGTGACGCCCTCTCTTGGGACTAGTGTCGGATTAGGCAAATGCATCTATACCGTACTGATGCATGTATTTTTTCAGCTATTACCTTTTTCTACTCTATGGCAGCGGACATCCAGTCTAGAATGTTTGTTACCTTTGCTGAAGAACTGAAAGCACTACCTGTTTCTGTTCGTGTTGGAACGGTATGTATCCCTTTTTCCAAATTTCACAGAGTTGGCGATTATAACAATTTAAATAACCAGGAACCGCCTTTTTGCCGTGTTCGTTTCGAGAGATTGGTTCTAAATTTGAAATTGGCTTAAAACTAATCCCAGTACACTTAAATGGATCTTGCGCGTGTGGCGGCGACAGTATTACTGAAAAGCTTTGTGTAGCACGCATTTGGGCAATTTTAGCACTTTAGGAATTGATTGTGGTGGCAACACTTATGCATACCCTATTTCATTTTTTCTTGTATTCTTGTAGACTTCGCGTCAGCGTTGACATTCATCTGCTTTTGAGTCGGATCGTCAAATAATGCCTACCTTGGTAGTATTATATGTAAAGACGGGGAGAGAAGTGAAGTTATAAATAGATAGAATAACCTATGTTATAAATAGAATATATATAATAGAGGGTAAGGGTATTTTTTTTTCACAGTTGAAAAAAGTTTGGAAGAGTAGGAAGATAAGTCTGCAAACCGTGATCTAGGATTAGAATATTGGAAGCTACAGACATGACAATAGTCAAATGTGGTTCTGAAGAATGGGCACTCCGAAAAACGGACGAAGATTTGTTAAATGTTTTCTAGAGACATTGCCTTTAGATTGTTTGGATTACCCGGCCAATTTGCTCTATTTCAAACACTAGGCTGTACGAAAAGTGTGGTTAAATCCCGTTTTCTAGGGACACAATGAGAAAAAGATTGAGATGTCTAGGGCACGTTCTGCGGAAGATTGTCCTTTTCGGTCAGACGTCTAGGGCTAAACAGAAAGGAGGTCGTTCGCTGTTAGGGTGGGAGGACGTCGTGAAGAAATATTTAGGGAAAATGAGAACTTTCTGAGAGGGTGTAAAGAGGGAGGCTTTGAAAAGATTAGGATGGAGGAGGAGCTTGTGTAACTGTTTTAGCCTCAGGCAGCTTGGTGCTACGTTGAGTTGTTAGTAGCAGTAGTAGTATTGATATTGACGGAAGATCTATAAATGGACAAATGAAAAAAAATTCTTTTCAGAAAGATTTTCCTAAATCATAGTCTATAAATAAATAAAATCCAAAACGAAAATAAATTACACCAAATACTCCAAAGCTATATCGAGGAATGAGTGGGTGTGCTGAGTAGCAGTTGAACTGAAAACAATGCTGATGAAACTACAAATTGTGTGATTATTATGAGGAGAAAAAGCTCTCTATGCAGTGTTTAGTTCATAAAGCTGCAAATGACATCAGAGTTAAAATCAGGTTATTTTCGATTAGTATGAAAAGTAATATTTTATTATTAAGACTAATAAAAATAATAGTTAGTATTCCTGGATTAGGTATAAATGACAATATTTTGTCACTAGATAGTTTTCTTGAAAATATCTCATATTGGTTTATGAATGTTGTCAATTAGCCAAATTACAAACTATTAAAGGAACGGTTGAATATTTATAGAAAAATACTAAAGGATGGGGAATTTTTCAACCCCTAATATACGGTAAGCTTAAGTGAACTGATGAATTATTGAATTATAATAGCGCAATAGTGTCGCTTAAGTAAAGAGCAATGTTCGAGTGTCCTTACTAAGAGTAAAAAGTGATTGAAGGGCAACCAGCCCTCCTTCCACGCCCATAAATTTCCCAAACACATCTAATCAAAATTTTGAGATAGCAATATTGTTCAGCATAGTTGAAAGGCCTAATAACCATGTCTTTGGGAAGTTCCATCCCCCTCCCCCCACTGCCCTCAGGTCGAAGACTAAGTTCCAAAAAGACGAAGGGCATTCAGGTAGGTCTTTCAGAGAATATTGGGGAGGGGGGAACTTAAAATGAACAAAGATCACTCTAAACAATTGGTGTCACCAGGAGTCCACGAACCTGAATCGTTGTTCAGGTCTGAACTCATCAGGAATCAAACCTGTCTGAATTGTGGTCAGTATCCACGGACAAGACCTAGTGTGTGTCCGTTATACCATCAAATGTTTTAAGTATAACTTGTTATGTATCACACATGTTTAAACATGTTTAAAAAGAGATATGAAAATATGATTTCAAGAATAGGCTATTCTTTTGGTCAGTAAGATAAAAAATGCAAATAGACAGCTAAGATTATTTTATAAATGGTCAATGAGTTAAATTAAAGGCTATAGAAAACATTTTAGAACATTTTTAGAAGAGGAATAAAAAGGGAGAATTTTTTCGCCCAATCCACGCATGGGTACGGGGAACTTTTTTCCGAGTTTGACGAGGATGGGCCTGATATAAAAGACTAGAGATTTTTTTATGTTGGGTATTGTCTGGGATCTCTGCTCTGTCGTAAGTTTAGTTTATATTCCTATCTCCGACAGGGAAATCCAGCTTGTGTTGCCTCATATTTGTATCAGGGTGGAACTTTCACGAAATTACCCGACCAAAAGAGTGCTAAAACTGTTGCAAGGTGACCCTGAGGAGTTTTATTTATCTAGTAAACGACTTAGCATTTGCACTCGGCTCTGATTAATGTATTCTTCCTTTCCAGTTCTATTCCGGCTGAAGCGTCCAGTGTAGGCTTGAAAAATATGTTTTCTCTGTCCTGTACTGGTTCACGGACTATTGCTTTTCCTTACGCCAAAGCACTGGAACAAATAGACAGGGTCCAAGGTTGAAATATGGTATGTTTATTAAACGACTTTAATGCTCAGGCTGGGAGAAATAAGGATAGATGGTATCTTGGCCTAGGTAAATTTGGTGTAGGAAAAGAAAACAGTAATGATTACAGACTGTTGCAAGTTTGTACGTAGAACAATCTAATTGAAACCAGTACAATATTTGGCCATAAAATGACCCAGAAGTTAATATGGTATTTACATGGTTGTTTGACAGCTAAACTTATTGATTATGTTATTGTGAACAGATGACTGGCAGGATATATACAAGATACTAGGGTATATAGCAATGCCGTTATTAATTTTGAAAGTAAAGATCACCATTTAGTAATATATCGGGTTAATTTAAAGCTGAAATTTTGGAAGTTTATCTGCTTTCCAGGAAGTGAACCTCTCCTAGACTTAGATTATAGTAACGAGTAAGCATTTGAGATGAAAATGTAACCAAAGTAAATGAGCTGTTGGTGGTTATGCGAGTTCAGGGTGCAAAAATAGGTTGAGAAATTAATGTCAAGAAGGCTAAGTCGCCAAGACTCGGAATATGTGCGGCTCAAGGGGTAATGTTGGGTAACAAGAAGATCGATCAAGTGGATAGTTTCACTTACCTAGGTATTATTAGTAAGGACTGTCGGTGTAGTGAAGATCTTAAAAGTAGAATATCCTAGGCCCATGCGATTAAAGTATAGTATTTTCAAGTCCAGTTGAAACGAGGTTGGAAATGAGGCTATTAACTGGTTTCGTACTTAATCATTGGTTAAGCAGGGTAGCGTTCTGTCTCTATTACATGAATCATTTTGACGGACTTCATCATAAGGACTACAGCAAACGCAAAGGGAGAAGCCGGAATCAAACAGGGAAGTAAAACTTCTAGACTTAGATTATGTTAATGATTTAAGCATTCTAGATGAAAATGTAAATAAAATAAATAAACTTTTGGTGATTTTGCGAGTTCAAGGTGCAATAATAGGTTTTTTGAAAATTAATATCAAGAAGGCTAAGTCGGTAAGACTCAGAATATGTGTGGATTAAGAAGTAATGTGGGGTAACAAGAAGATCGATATAGTGGACAGTTCCACTTAAATAGGTAGTATTATTAGTAAAGACAGTCGTTGTAGTGAAGATCTTAAAAGTAGAATATCCTAGGCCCAGGGTGTTTTTTCATAGCTTACATTTTTTTGGAAGAATAGAAAGATAAATGTGCGAAATAAGGTTAGAATAGTACAAAAAATACAGTTAAATAATTACAGTAAAAAAATATATAATTACAGTCAAAAAATAGTACAAAATACAGTCAAATAATTTCCCAGGCGTATAGCTATCATAAATATTAGTCTATAAATGAAACTCAAAACGAAAAGAAATTACAACAAATACTCCAAATCTATATCAAGGCAGTGGGTGTTGTGGGTAACAGTTAAACTGAAAACAATGCTGATAAATTGCTAACTATAAAATTTATTATTATAACGAGAAAAAAAAATTCTATGCAGTGTTTGGTTCGTAAAGCTGCAAATGACGTTATAGTTAAACTGAGGTTCTGAATATGATAATATTCATGTCTTAAGGGGACACGCCTGTCCGAATGAATTTACTATCTCTTCATGCTAAACATTTTTAGTTTGCTATCGATAAATACTTCAGATATATTGTCGGTCTTTCTGTTGGTGTTTAAAAGAGAAAGAGACGAATAAATCTTGTTGATTCCCAAAAAGGAAATTTGAAAGTTCCTTTTATAAACTGCAACCCTAATTGTTGTATATAGCTTGGGATATTGCCAAAATTTGAATAATTGCCAAAATTTTTTTTAGTAATATTGGATGGTGTACGATTCTGACGTATTCTATCTACAATTATTTTGACGAAGGGATTTCCAGAGTATGATTCTGGTATTTGGAGTAATACTATAATACAATAGGATAAAGTAGGGGTCTGCATAGTTTTAGTTTTTGTTTTTTCCTACCGATTTGGGTTCTGTCTTTTTTTTTTTTTTTTTTTCTTTTTTTTCATAGAAAACTGAGAAGACACAAAGCGGGTAGCCGTTTTTTCAGTACCGTTTTGTTTTTGTTTTTTGTTTTTTCCGTTTGCCGTTTCTGTTTTTATCAAACTGGTTTTTCTTCATCTTCCGTGTTTTGATTGTGAATAACATTGTAGCGCAGTTTAACGACTTATGATACTGAATTTGCGGTACTTGCAATATAGCGAGTAGCGCTGTCTTTACCCGATCTACATAAAATAACTGCTACTGTGAAAATTAATCCAATATTGCAGTCTTACCTGTAAAGTAACTAAAGCAATCTAATCGAATTTCTTTGGGTTCACTGACTACAGCAAAGATGATAATAGTAGTTCGAAATAAAATGACTGAGAGCTTGACATCTACATGAGAACTCCGCACCTAGACAAAGAGGCGTCTCTTGTGAAGTACGGATGTAATATGCAGTACTGGTATTAATACGAATGCGGGTTAAAATCATGAAAATATCTTCCAAATCATATGATCTTTTTCAATTTATCTGCAAGACATATAGTCTTTGTCCATTTATCACAAAGAACATGAGTGTTCGATGGAACATCAGTCTTATGATAGAAATGTATTGGGCACTAAAAGAGTCACTGCACAACTTCTTCTACTGAAAGCTTCATAACCCTAAAATCAGAAAGCTTGAACTTCACAGCAATGACAAGTCCATCGTGAAAGCTGACATTGGGGTTCTTCGCCCCTTCAAACAGGCAACTGTAACAGCTAGTGGGTATAATTGTGTTTCGGCAAGCGAATTTTTGCTGATGATCAAGAGATGACAGTGGTTTTGCCAGACTCCCAAAAACTAGTAATATGGCTGAGTCAATCAATTACCAGAAGGAACTATTAGCTGTTGAGCTCAGGAGACATTCTTCGGCCAGCCCTAATTTTGATATGATGCTTTTCATAAAAGCTGTTTTTTACCCTGCAATTTATGAAAAAAATGAGACTTGTAGACAGAAAGTCGGCCCTCAGTCCATCTGCTCACTTCTCCAGGAATTTATTTCCGAGCAGAGAAGCACAAAAGAACTTGATCAAATATAACTGAACTCCACATCTTTTCATATTGACGTCGCTCCTGCTTCGGCAGGGACTAACCAAAGTGGATTACCAGAGACTCCTCATCAATAAGGTAGCTTATTTGCTAAGTTTCCCGATACAACTGGGCTACAGGTGAACTCTTTGATACAAAATGCAAACAATATAAACAGTTTATGCGTTGCTATATTTTTTTTAATAATTGCTTAAGAGATATTTGCAGCTATCAAATAAAATGGTTCACCATATTTAATATTTATTGGGTGTCGGTCTTTACTGTTAATTCGAAAAAATAAATGTATATAATTCTGGAAGTACCTTTCTGCGTATTCTTAACTTTTTTTTCCTTTTTCAGTTCTTTATTCAGCTCACTTTGCCGTTCTCGTTCTAGTCCCAAGAAAAAGAACGTCAATTTGTTTCATTATGTCGTTATGAACGTATGACCTTGAAAATAGTAACTAAAAATTTTGTGTTTTGTGCTTTACAATTTAGAGTTTTGTAATTATATGCTTATTGCGTGAATGGTTTGACATTATATATCAGAATGTAGTTTTTTTTGTAATAAGAGTAACTAGAAAGAGGAACAGAAAATAAACGCCGTTACTCCTGCACCTACTTTCTATCACTTTCTATTCTACTACTTTCTGTCTGCACCTACTTTCTCAGAGTTTTAAGTTACCTATCGAAACAAAATTTTAAGGTTCGAAGTGTTTTTAAAAAGACGGACGTGATGTGCTAAATTTTCAAGGTGTAATTTTACAAGAATTGGAGAAAGTATTTCATGAATTTTATGAAAATTTAGAACCAGAGTTTTCTTTCTATTATGTCCTTTTAGAGGGATGGGGATTCACTTAAAAAGCCATAATCGTGTATCTTTCTTTTAATTTTGAAATTGGAATTTTTTTTTTCCTAAATGAAGCAACTTATAATAAATTAGGCCTTTTTTTCAGTAAGTTCATTTGCATTTTTTTCAGTAAAGTACAAATTATATTTTGGCTTTCAGAAAGCTTGGGGTTTAGAACCCTACTCATTAATTTCTGTTCCGATAAAATAAAATTTCAAAATAGGGATAAAATCCTTTTTAATAGACAGTGTATAGAAATTGACAAAAATACTAGATATTTCGGTCACTGTATATGTGACCGAAATATCTGGTATTTTTGTGAATTTCTATACACTGTCTATTAAAAAGGATTTGAACTTGAACTTTTAATTTATCGTCATGGAAAGGCAGTGTGGTCTCCGAAATTATCTAATTTCTGTTCGTTTTGAAATTGACTCTTATTTATTTTAATTTCTATTTGTTTTGTTTTTTACTTATTTATGGTCATTAGTTTATTGTTGTTGTATCCTCGGTACATTATTTGGTTCTATTTTTATCTATTATGGTTCAATGGATTTCCTCACTATTTTTTAGAAACTCTTGTTGTTGAAAAAGTTTCTTAAATTAATTTATGTTCGTTTTATATTCATATAGTCTTTTTCAGGGAGAAAGACTGAGCCTCTTCTAAAGTTAAACAACCATCCCTTTCATGAAAATCTTAAATGCCCCTGGGCATAGCCTACAACCCTTGCCCTTAATCTCTGGGGATTGTTTCAGCCCCAAAGTCCTTGTTATATGATATTTAGCCCATTTTGAGTAGAATAGGGGGGTTGTTATCCTCAAAGACCTAATTTCGAGAACTTTCAACTACGTTGAATAAAATTGCTATCTCAAAATTTTGATCAGATGTGTTTGGGGAAAAGGAAGGCGTGAGAGGGGGGTTAGTTGCCATCCAATAATTTTCGACTATTAAAGAGCGGACTAGCCCTTTGAGTTTCCAATCGAATGAGCCCTTTTTGAAGTTTCTACGACAAAGCTTTCCATAAAAACCGTATATGCCCCCAGTGGTACAAGCCATTCCAATTTCCAATCCGATGAGCCCTTTTTGAAGTTTCTACAACAACTCCTTCGATACGAAGTGCCTTGGTCTAAAACCAAAAAAAAAAATAATTATAATAATAAATAATAATACATTGTGCCATCATCGTTGTTTATTTAGGCAGCGCTATTGCGCTGCCTATGATTCATTCATTTTTGTATGGTCATTTTTTCCTTCAGTAATGAACTCTTTTCTTCTGAAGAGTTTCGTTTGGAAAGCATACCATACACTATATTAAAAAGTATTGACAGACATTTTCCCGGGAAGTGGGGGGGGGGGGTACCAGGAGAATCTATTTTCAATTTCTTGCTGGTTTAATATTTTATTTCTGTTGGGAAGAAAGAAAAAACGGAAAGAGATTAAATGAGTATGTTAGCAGATAATTCACTTTTCTTATGAGATAATCTGTCAGGTAGCCCTATTCTATTTCTGGCATACTTTCTCTTGAATTTACGTGTAATTCTCATGTCACAGGTTAGTAAGGCTCCAGTTATCATGATAACAGATACAAGTAGCTGAGAAACTCTTATCCTAGTTTTAAAAAAATGGTGAAAATTGAAGTCTAACCAGTAAATATTTCTTCCTGAAAAATTGCAAGTTATATCTGTAAGAAAAAAGTAACTCATGTATAAATTGTATTGGTTCGAAGAAAGTGCACATTTTAAAATACAAGTATCAATTAGGAGAATAATATCATTAGCTGAAATTGTAAAAACAATGAAAATTTCTCGAATAAAAAATAAAAATCTCACTAGACATTAAATACTCTGTTGAAATCCTTGCTGTGTGTCTTTTTGTTCCCTTTCTCAGCCTAGAGTTTTTGTTGAAATCCATAGTGCGTGGTGGTGATCTAAAAGAGTTCTGCGGTCATCTGAAATCGTGCCCTCTATTACAAGATAGATGGCGCAATGCGTCCTGGGTGCAAAATAATGGTCATCCCCTTTTAAGGGCTTTTTTATTCTTTGATTTTTCTTATTATTTAGCTATGAGGACGAGATGAACTCTAGTTAGGCAAAGGTAAGGTTTACCTACTCATTGCTACTAAGTTATGTGTCTGAACTATGTAATATACATTTTTAGGTGGGAATTTCCTTTTCAGGTCTAGTTTCCGCTCGATCTTTTTTTATTTGTCGCCTTGCCCCAACAGGTAGTGGCAGTTAGTCCTATTTATGATATTGTTTTAAAAATGAACCCATATTCAAAAATAAACACATTGGCAATTGCTTAACTCTTATTTGCTTAACTATTGTGCTTTTGTGCTTACTTTATGAATTTTGATTTTGTTTTATTTGTCATTTTCTGTCTTTCTCTTTTCTTCTTCTCTCATACTCTGTTTGTTGTTGTGATTAAAATGGGTCATAAATAAATTCAATTCAATAAAATATAGCTCTGTTCTAATCAAGCTCTGCTCTAATAATTATTTTGTTGGTTTCAGTTATTATTGTCATTAAGAGATCCTCACGCAAATGTCTAAAGGCTTAGTTCAAGTAACAAACCTAAAAGACTTGCAGTATCAAAGGCTTTGCATAAAATTATGTCGCAACAATATATTTCTAGTTCGTTTGTTATTTTAAAATTTTAATCCAGTCACTTTTGTGGTTTCATGAAGGTGGCTGCCAATTGTAAAAATAATTGTATATGTTAGTCTATTTTAGTTTTACTTATATTTTTTGTTATATTTTTTTAGTTTCTAGTTTGTTTGTTTTTCTACGCTGAAGACGGCTTGTTGTATACGGGCGAAATAATTGATTGGTTTTTGTTGTTTTTCTTTGTTTTTTATTATATATTTAGGGTGTCCAATACAAGACCAAGCATTAAGTTTCTTGGTTTTTTTTTGTCGAATGGTTCTTTACTTATTATAAAAAAAGTTTATTCACTCAAATTTTATATCAGTTGTCACGAGTGAGAAACAATAAATCAATTACAAAAACGGTTCATCATGAACTGGTCGTCGCGCGAGTGACTCCTGCTAATAGCAACGGAAACTAAAAAAAAAGAAAATGCAAACACCAAAAGAATAAACTTTTTACGGCTACTGTTATGTAAAACTTGTTAAATTTAAAGCTATCTATTAAAAACTACGAGCCTGATAGAATTTGCCGAAATTTCAAAAAAGCGTACTGCTAAAAACCGGAGTGATCTTGATGAATATTGCACGATCAGGTTTAACATGTCAAGAGAACCCGGGGGTTTCAAGCCCACATATAGAAATATAATATTTTTGGGCCAAAGAGGGTCAAAATGATATCAATTGAAAATTTCCTGTTCGATTTGCATGTGAAAGATACAAGAAAAGAGTTTTGAAGGACTGACAAACAAAACGTTAACTGTTCAAATCGTTAAATTTCTAGCAAGATATGTGTCTACTCTTGAAGCTTAATTCCCGATACAGGCCATACAAAGTTACCTGTTTATACAACATTTTCAAGAACAAGTTCATTGACTTGCTTTGAGCACAAATCAGGAAGAAGGTCGTCGACGGAGTCATGGGTGTAAAATTTTATTCCGTGATGGCGGATACAACACCCCACATTCTGATAAGCTTGCGATCATAACCCGCTCTATCAGTTCAAAAAGGACACTCATAGCGAGACTAATCGTAAAACTGATCAGAGTATGACAGTAAGTATAACAGGAACGTTTTCAAAGAGAGGAACTCCTCTAGATAAACTCCTCTACACCATGCAAGTGCAATGTCTGATCACCCTAATGGAGCCCGGCAGATAGTATCTGAACTTCTGGATAGCTGTGTGCCTTGTGTTCCCTGCCAGGTAGGGGCGAATCTCCAGCATTTTTATGGGGGGGAGGGGCAAGAGGGGTTCATATCCGGATAGTCAAGGGGTGTGGGCTGTATAATATTTTTTTTCCAAATTATTAGGGGGCAACTGCCCCTCTTGCCCCCCCCCCCCCAACGCCGCCCCTGCTGCCAGGCGCTCAAACTGAACACCGTCATAGAGTATAGTTGTAGTTCATCTCTTTTGATAGTTGGGCTTTTCAATGTCCTTAATTAAATATACGTGTTCTTGTTTTCTTTTACAAAACGTCTTGCTGCTCCAAACGAAACTCTATTCGATTAAAAACAGATTTAGTCTTCGAAACTTTGATTCTGTTGCCTGCCTCATGTTCATGAAAAATTTCATATACAAGGCCACGATTGCAGCAGGGAAACTTGAAGAAAAGGAGGTAAATATCATCGACACACTTGCGATGGTTAAAGCTACAAAGAAACTTTTTGAAAAAAATATCAAATGAACAATTTAATTCACAGTTTGCCAAAAGATGGAAGTCGATCCGGAGGTAGATTTCATCAGGCATCATTTATCGGCGTCTTCAATCATTTTTGCTTTGGCAGAATGTCAAGCCAAGATGTCAGTGTATCAGTTCTATAGATGGCACTTAAGAATCCTGATTGATAAGTTGAATACATTTATAGGAGATAACCTCAGAGCTTTCCTTATCCACTTTCAGTCATTTTGCTCCTTACCTCGGCCTCCTTTCAAGAAAAGGATTTCAGTTATAGATATTGAACTAGTAACTTCGTTTTTCCCAAACCAGGATTCTACTGCTCTTGAAGTAAAGTTTGAAGTTATGTTTCAGTTTTGCCGACATCAGCTTATGGGAACATCTTTTTTTGCAAATTAGCAGTGACTGCACCGGTTGCAGTTACTGCCACTGCAATAACATTTAGAAAAATCAAGTTGTTAAGAATTGGTTGATTCTCGACTAGATTTCCTCTCCACAGTTGTGGACAATTGTAACCAAGATCAATTGCCTAAATGAATTTTATTTAATTGTGTAATAGTATCTTTAGAAATAAATGTAGAATTTTCCATCTTTTTTATGTTGTTTCCTTCTATGAATAAATTTTGGTGGTTTGTTTATTGATAACGCTCTTCGTATTTGAAGCAAAAAATTCAAGTTCTTTAGCGTATTTTATTTACAGTTTCTTAAGTTTTTACCTATTCCTCTCATATTTGTTTAATTGAACTAATTCAAATGAAGCTTTCAAATTACTGTCTGTGAAATCTTTAATCTGCTTTGGAGTGAATGTCCCACTCTACGGACTTATATGGAGGTTTTACACGTTGGTATTTGATACAATAGTTTTAAACTGGTTGAGAATCTCAGAATCTGAGGGCTATTAGGACAACAATAATTATTTTGTAAAACAAAATAGCCGAAAACAGCCTTTTTTTTTGTGCATTTAAGAAAAAAAAAGACAGAGTGTTAGAATTGAAAGATTTTGTTCAAATTGTCACTGTTTCAAAATAAATCCACCTCTGCTGAAAAAAAGTTTCTTCTGAAAAAAATGCCGTGGTAGGATAAGAAATACAGTGGGCTTTGGCCCACTAAAATTTACAGTTCCCCGAATATCTCGCTATTTTGATTCAAATTTTCAGATGAATCGTTTGTTTATTATTCAACCCCCCCCCCGGAAAAGATGGTTTTTACATTTACTATTACTGACTGAAATAGAAGGGTTCGTAAAAGTTTACTCAATTAGTAACTAAAGTTACTAATTGAAACTTCTTGAAACTTTTAACTCCCAAGTTGATTTTAAACTTTTGGGCACTAAACATTGGCACCCAAGCCGCATTATGGTTACACCAGGGTTGTCATTCTTAGTGAATTATCACTATTTCTAGTGATTTTTTATATTGCGTAAGTAAAAAGTCACTAAGTAGTACATAAATCACTAGATTATTGAAGAAAATAACTAAATCAACCAGAAAATCACTAAAATCTAGTGATTTTTTTCCTCATCGGGTGGCAACCCCGGGTTACACCTGCTGATTAAAAGAAGAAGATTTATAAATAATATACATCCTTCCTTAATTCAGCGTCATAACTGTGCGGCAATACCGGCAGATTAAAATGGCAAAAAACTTGGCCTGAAAATCTTATCTCAAAACCAATTTGTCACCAAGTGTTATCAGCTAATTCTCTGTCTTCTTATCTTTTCTCAAGTTAATCAAAATCATAGAGAAAATGCTAATTCAATATCTAATTAACCTTCCAATCATTAATCTTTTACCTTCTAAATTAAAAAAAATGTATGTCTTAGCCATTTAATCTGTCAATCTTAAAAATTAGGCTTTAAAACTGAATACAGCCCAAATCACCAAATTATATATAGCCCATGCTCCTTGACTCTTCGGATGTGGGCCCCTCTCCCACCCAATGAAAATTCTGAAGCTACGCCCCTGCCCATAAGTATGTCTTGGGCATTACTCTGAGTAACTCAAGCAACAAGCTTGGTAATCACCCTCGGTAACCATCTTTTATTGCTAAGCAAAATTATCATCAGAACCATGATCAAAAAGGGTTGAGTCTTGTGTCATCAGTGTAACTACATACTTTGTTAGGTTTCGGTCATTCTCGTGGGAGGTTTTGGGGGCACAACTCATGTGCAAGGACTTAATTTATTGCTCTAACTGGTGCTGTGAGTGATAACAGGGAATTTTTTTTTTAAGTTCTTCACGTAGATAGTTATTGAGCTATTAGAACTCTAGGGTAAGGAAAATAATTTTTTCCACAAATACGACAATAATGTGGCTGGGGCATTGTTCGAAATAGCACCGGCGACAAGGGTAGAAATCACCTTCACTAACCACCTTTTATCACTAAATAAAATCCTCGTCGAAGCAAAAAAAGAAGGTTCAGTATATTGTCATCAGTGTAAATAGTTAACGAGCTATGAGAGCCCGAGGCTAAGGAAAATAATAAACCAAAGCGTAACATGTAGCTAGATCGTTAAATTTTCAAACATATCATGTTTTGTAGCTGTGACAAAGGTCTGCCGCGAAGTTGTAATTGCAGAGATAGTGTCAGATAGTCGGCCCACCTACCCTCGACTGGGATCAGATAGGACTGATGAAAGTCTAAATGACATATTGTTTGTCCTTGCCCGAAGGGGATATTAAAGCCAATTAGGGTTTGTCTTTTTTTCTGACATAGCTATCAGTCCTTATATAGAAAATATATATTAGTAGTAAAAACAAGCTTTTCATAATATCAAAGAAGAAACAAGTTTTCTCAAATGTAAGTTACGAACTGCAATAAAACTTAAAATGAATATATACCCTTTTATTCGTGAGCTATTCGCTAAGGATTAATAGTGCTTCAAAATACTTCTTATTCCAATTCAATGACCCTCGTGTTTGAGCAGTCGTTTTCAAAAATTGGGACCAAAAGTCAAACTTTGTAAAGAGCGAGGGGCTGAGGAAGGGGCATACAAGCTTATGTGTGGCATAATTCCTATTTGTTTTCAGTTTTAATGTCACTCTTTACTTTTATTTCAGAAATATTTTTTTTTATGTTTAACCTCTGTTGACTTTTCAGAGTATACCTAGGACATTTCGTAGGGTTACATTAAGTGTGAGAAGGGCTACTGTCCCTCAAAACTGATTCTTTGAATCAAAGTTTTACTTTTGTACAGCAATTCGTTGAGAAATAGAGCTCATTTAGTGCGTTTGCTTTTTAAAATTAAGCATAATTCTCCGAATTAAACAGTCAATTCCTCAGTTTAAAAAGAGCTTCTGTTCCTCAGACTTCATACTATACCCTTAATCATACATTCCTTCTACATAATCAGATAACCATATATATATATATATATATATATATATATATATATATATATATATATATATATATATATATATATATATATATATATATATATATATATATATATATATATATATATATATATATATATATATATATATATATATATATATATATATATATATATATATATATATATATATATATATATATATATATAACTTCACACTGTCCAAATACTTTACCCCCACCCACTAATGTGCAAATATATAGCCCAAATTATATATTTTCCATCTATTCTGTCACTTCTCTTCGTCTTGTCTCACGCTAAGCTGAAAGAAACTAACGAAAAAAAACGGTTCTATAATGCGTCAATGAATGAACAACTTGAGCGGTAGTGGGCTTGTCTTACAAGCAGTGGCATATCCAGGATTTTTTAAGGGGGGGGGGGATAGGTTGATCCAATAAACTTGCGTTAGGAGCAAGTTTAATCAACGAAAACTTGCGTTAATTAAGTAAATTACACTACTTTAGATTATATTACGGGGGGGGGGGCTCGCCCCCAGGATCCGACACTGTTTACAAGTACCGTCACCAGTACCAATAAGGTTAAAGTAGGGACTCTCGTTACCTCAACTGTTACGGGGATTAGTGCTTTAGAATGATAGAAAAGCATATTCTCGTAAAAGACCGATATGTCTCCCGGATCAAAACATTTCTGAAGCAAGTTCTGCAGGAATACTGGGGATTGTCATTCTAACTTATCTGACGGAAGACCCTCTCCCTCGAGAGGTGGAAGGCCTTAAGATAAATGTAGTCAAGAAATTAGCATTACTTCGTACTGCTGTGTCGGCCTATGATAATTTTAATCTACAATGAGTTTCCCACGGTAGTGTGAACAGCAGGGTTGCCCCCCCCTCCCCCCTTAATGATTCATCACTATTTCTAGCGACTTTTTTATATTGCCTGAAGTAAGAAATCTTTAAATCAGCGCATAAATCACTAGATATTGAAGAAAATCACTAAATCAACCACAAAATCAATAAAATCTAGTGACTTTTTTCATAGGGTGGCAACCCTCATCAGCATGTTTTCTAGGAGCTGTCGCTCTTATGGTTCGATTTTCTAACAGTCGAGTATAGCTATTTATGTGTTAAAGTCTTTGATATTCTAGAAAGAAAAGTACACTTGATCATGAATCTTAATCCAGAAATCGCGACCTGTGATCAAAATCATCTTATTTCGTGAACAAAAATTTTGAAGATCTTCAACCAATCAGCATGATTTTTTCCATTCTTTCTAACGGTCTGTATGGGGCCTCAGTTTGGCCTTCTGTTGTCTAGCAGCGGAAAATTCAATTTTAGCATGATAGACACTGGAGCAGTCTTCCTGAGGTGAAAATTATCCTAGTATGTTAATTCGTTTTCAGCATCATTTACATCAAAACAAAAAATTAATTTTATATAATTTCATTTAATGGATCACGGAATGCTAAAAAATTTGAACGCGTTTTTTTTTGTAATGGGTTTTAGAGCAATAAGATAATATCGCTCTCAGATCATGATGTGGTTAATATTAGAATAGAGGGATTGGGAGGGTAATTCGGTAGCTCAAGGATAGTCAGCCACTTCAGTTTCAATGCTCCCGACAAATGCTCTCATACTACTAGTACTAACAACTCACAGCCGCACCAAGCCGGCTGAGTGCCAACACAGCTACGCACGCTCCTCCTCTATCTCACTGTATTCAATGCCTCCCTCTTTACAACCTCCCAGGAAGTTTCCGTTTTCTCCTACATCTTTCTTTATGACATTCTCCCACCCCAACCGCAGACCACTTGCTTTCCGTTTAGCCCAAGACAGTTGGCCGAAAAGAAAATATTTGGCAATATGTCATTCTTCATCCGTAGAACGTGCCCTAGCCATCTCAACTTTTCTTTCATTATCTAGAAAGCAGGATTGAACCACACTTGGGCAAGACATAATGAACAAAAATAGTGACAGAAACTGCACAGTATAATCATACAGTATATCTGTTTCGAACTAATGTTCTGTTGTTCTACCTAAATAGGTGTACTCGTCTAGTATTCAATTTCAAATACAAGCCCGATTTCAATGTTTCTTATTTAATCACATATGGTCCTTGTGGCGTCAGCCAGACGACGTTCCTATCACCTCATCTCAATCGTGTTTACCGGAGCCTTTATCGAGCTCCATGATTGCCAAGTATTAATAAAAAAATTGTAACCATCATTTCGGCAAAGGAGTTATGGGATGTCATCACTATGTAAATTGTTGGACAGAAGAAACAACGACTAAAGTTGATTGGTTTGATTGGACGAGAAATGTTCAGTATCTTGTGGAAGAAACTAGCGCATACGTTTGAATGATCTTCAAGAACAGTTTAAGAAAAGAAATTCTTGAGCAGGATTTTGCTTAAAGGGCGAGAGAATTTTCGATTTTGTCGATTTGATCTTATAAGATTGATAGGATTTCTAATATTGCGAAAGAAAAAACTTAATGGCTTTTTCAATAGCAATCAGATTATAAAGAGATACTATGGAAATATTAGATTATTAAGATTATGGAAATTACTGAGAAAATCCAGACAACTAGAACAGACCTAAAAATGACAACCTAAATGGATTTCCTTATTTTGGTCCAAAAGCAGGGTTGCCTAAGGACATATTCAAATTGTTCATACTTATTGCTGAAGGATTCACTATAATGTTCCAATAAAAACATTTCTTTACATCTGAACAGACTTCCCTTCAGCCTCTAATGATTTTCGCTCGCCCTTTAAGGATCGTGTTAAAATCTTGTGAGTCTGTTCCTAGCATTAAGGAAAATTCCATGAACACAATGTCCTTTTCCTTGCAGAGGCGATCACAAGTTTTTCCATACGGATTAAACAATATTGTTGGTAGACGTGGCTGGCCACAAGGATACATGCTAGAAAAAAAAAATTGATATTGTTGATTTTATATTATGTTATGTTCGTTCGTGTTCGTTCGTGTTATGGTTATGTTCGTGTGTTTGACAATTGATCCCTAGCCCCCCTTTAGTGGTCTCATATAGCACTAGGCTATATAAATACTAAACAAAACAACTTATTAAATTCTCACTTTATAATGTGCTGCATATATGATTCCTAATTATCATTAATTAACACTATTTTATAATAAATATCAGTGAAACGTATTTCCTTTTTTCCCATTGTTATATGTTTTTGTGTATTTTTTCAGGGAGAGGGACTGGGGACGAATTGTCAAAAACGTGAACAAAAAACCTCTTCCTTTTTGCTCTAGCGTGTCTCCATCTAAAGAGCCGCTATTCTTGACTTTTACCTTATTCTCAATATGCTCGATTTCAGAACCATCTAGGTCATTGTCGGTCATATATTTATTTCAAAACATGTCTGCATTTCAATTATTTGCAACCGTAAGCTTTAAAAATTTTCACCAAATGGGTAACGCTACAGAAAAATGATGCGCTTTCCGCTTATTATAATTTATTATTAACTTTGGTCGTTCTATCGTTCAGAACTTTAACCGAACTTTTTTATTGTTGGCTTTACAGTAGTAAGTCAACTACCGTAATTCAGGGTTTGAACAAATTCTCAGGTTCCTGCGGTAGTTCATTTCGCATGATCTGGAAAAAAAAAACAAATAAGAAGAGTAACTTTTTATTTGTTTTTCGACCGGCCTAGAACAAATATTAAAGTGAATAGCTGCTTGAGCTGCTTGGCTGATGAATTCAGTGCTTGGAGTCAGAGTCGTTTAAAAGAGAATGGGGCAACTGCTTCTGCTGATGCCACATGCTGCAACAAATACTGCAACGGCAGCTGGGAGGTTGCCCACTTTACTCAAATTGTTCTCTTTGATTCAGCTTATTTCACTCATATTTGAGTCGGGAAGGGGGTTGCTTTAACTAAACTTGCCCCGGGCATCACCAACCCTAGGAGCGGCTCTGCTTGGAGTATACAAGTCCTGCTCTCTTTCATTCAGCAGTTTGTTTCTGAGTTTGGTTTTCTGGTTTTTGAACTTTGAAAATTTTCGTTCGGCAAATACGCTTGAGCGGGGCAAAGCACACAAATTAAGCCGTCAGTTAGACAGCCCTTTAAACACTATTTCTAGATTTTACAGGATTTTTATTTATGGACTACCAAAAAATAGATTAATCCCTCTAAATATCTCCCCCCAGCCATCACCACAATACCTTGTTTCTTTTCTGGGAGCTTGGACGACTTTTCAATTGAATTGCACATTTTTTATATTCCACCTCTACTGAGGTGGAACATGAAACCTGTAGAGCCAGTATATTTGGAAACTGTTGAAACAGAAGCACAAAGGTCCCCACATATCCTGATAAGGCAGCATTAGGGCTTAAGTATTGAAGATTTTTCAACGTCAGATCGTTGTGATCTATCTTCTTGCTAATTTTTGAGCATAGATCTACGAACAAAATTGGGACAGTTCAGGAGTGGGTTCAAGTTGGGCTTTTACCTGTTTTTGGTTCAACACTGGAGGAGTGGGTTCCACTCTTCCAGGACTCCTCCGACTGATAATTCTAGGGTAACCCATCTCGTAGGCTACTTGCGGTTTCTAGCAACTCATGGTTTTCCGCCTGAAAATCCTGATGTCCTTATAGCTCACCCTGCATCTTTGGACTCTTGGCCATCTCTACATCTTGGCCACATGCCACAACATCCCGCATAAAAAACACCAATTCTTCTAGCAACTATTTAGTAGACCTACCTAGTTGAAGCATTATTTATGCTATATATAACAGTTTGACCTTTTAAAAGACAGCTCCGAGAAAAGTAGTAGCCTTTATATCACCTTCCTGTAAAAGACATCTAGAGGATACCTATAAGCAAAAGAAAGGTTCAGCATTAGTCAGATACCAGGTACTTACGTAGAGAAAGATCTTTGGGCCCTCCTTATTTCCCTGAAAGAAATTTGATTCGTCACTGTTGGTGTAACACAGATCTTTGTTGATGCTAAACTATCAGCCGGTTACTTGTCAGAGACCAAAAATATATTTTCTTAATTTGTCTTTTTTCTGCCATTTTGACAGTATATACCGCATCTAGAATCGATTCTTGGGTATGCTTATAGCAGGTGCAATTTTTTTTTTAATCTTTAAAATATTTTTCAACCGAAGAATGGCAGACTCTATACAAGATATTGGGGTGTAAAGGAATGCTTTTATTGATGTTTAAAGTAAAGATCAGCATCTAGTAGTGCCTTGGGTTAATTTATAGCTAAAATTTAGGAAGGGTAGAAGCTATGACGTTGGTAGACTCTAGAATGAGAATTTGAGAGAATAGGAACCGTAAACTACCAAATTGGATAGTCTAAAATTTGACAATATAGAAGATGATTGGAATAATTCTAGGAAAACAGTTTATGAAGTCGTTGATGGTGCCTTAGGGAGGAAAGTTAGAAACGTATTTAGGAACGTTAGCGAGAATAGCTTATGTTTAGTGAAGAAGAGAGATTTTTACAAGAATTATTTAAGTAGTAAATTTGTATGAAAATAAAAGGAATGTAAAGGAAGAAAGCAGAAAGCATTAAAATGTGAATTAAGGAGGTGTGAAATGAATGCCATTGATAAAATTGCTGAATTTCTGGAAGATGTAATGAGACTGCATAATAGTAAAATACTGCACTGTATAATCTAAAATTGGGAAGGAACAGTCAATCTGGACTTGTCCCAGTTAAAGATAGGAACGGGGCTACAATTAATGACAAGGAAAATGCTAAGAAGATATTTTCAGAGCATTCTGATAATGTGCTAAATCGTGACAGTTAAAATATAAGATGTGGAAAAGAATAAACAAGTTTTGGACACTGGAGCTGTAGGAAGATTTATCATGGTTGCAGCGGCAGCTGCAACCTAGTAAAGAGTGTACCACAGCCCATAGTACCCAAAATTTAAAAAACTTGTTTTGAAAGAAACTGTCTAGAGAAAAAAATTGTCATCTGGCGTTGACTTGGGAATGGTAACTATTATTTCGGTTCGTCTTAAAAGCAAAAGTTTATTGCGAAAAGAAATTTATGGTGATTTCGAAAAAAACCTCAAACCCCTCAAAAATGGCGTCAGATTAAAATGAAAAGTGTACCATTGGAATCAGCATGGTCCCCCTCCTTGGGCATTACAGTCCCCCTCCTTGAACAACAAAGAAAATCACTTTTTTGCATCGATAGCACTGATCTAGCGGACTGACTCAGCAGCCCTAGCGGGCTGCCAGAACATCATAGAGAGATGCTTAATGGCTCATTCAAAAGCTATTTCTCTATATCTACGTGATTTTCATAAATTCTGCCATCTGCAAGGGCCATATGGCACTAAAATGGCACTTTGTGTGCCATTTCCAAAGGGGTGGGACTAGCAGGCTACCAAAACATCGCAGACAGATGTTTAATAGCTCACATAAAAGCTGTTTCTCATATCTTCGTTTTACTTATAAAATCCACTATCTGCAAGTGCCATATGGTACTACTAGTGCCATCTCTCAAGTGGAAAAGCTGGGGCTAGGGGCGCCCAGAACGTTTTAGAGTGATGTTTAATGGCTAATTTAAAAGCTATTGATCATATCTACGTGCTTTTAATCAGTTCTACCATCTATAAGTGCCATATAGTACTAAAAACGGCACTTTTGGTGCCACTTCTTAAGTAAAGCTTGGAAGCATAAAACGGTACCATTATAATAGTTATGGTCCTAAACTCCTCACTGGAGAATTATAATAACCTCTCCCGTATACTCCCCCTCCAAGCCCCCTTAATATGTCTGATTATTCCGTTGAGGCTCGCAAAATGATTTTTAGAATATCAAATGTTCTTAAGAGCAAGAAATTCATAGAAGAAAAAATAATTGAATCTCGAAATTCTAAATTACTATTCCTTGACGTACCCCCTTCCCTCTTCCTCTTTGCAAAAGTTAACCTTCGCCAAATATAGTATAATGCTCTCACTCTTTATAATAGAGGCTTTTATTAACTCAGTGGTTTGTTAACAGCCAATTACAAATGCATTCGCTTAATAAGGTTCAATAACTATGCTTTTGGTGATAACATTACCCTCCATAGTCTTTGGGAAAAGGGCTGTAAGTTACACAACTTGGTCCTACAAGAGCAAATACATTGAATTTGATCATCAGCTACCGTAGCTCAGTTACTAGCGCGTTAGACTTTCGATCAGAATGGCAAGGGTTCAGTTCCTTAATCAGGCATTTTTATTTCAATCATGGTTTTGTGCCATATATATGATTATTTTTCAGCTAATTCACTATTTTTGTTAATTTTTCTGTGAATTGAAATGTTCCATAAACTATTTTTGGAAGAAGTTACGCCCCGGACCCAACCCCTTTCCACTTGGGGGTTTGAGAAGTGTAGGCACATGGTTCTGGAACCACTCAAAGTTGTATCTTCAAAGACGGATGGCTTATGATTGTTTGTACTCATTCACTTCATTTACTTGTTTTTACTTTTTAATACACGGGAAAAAACTATTTGTAATGTATATAGAGAAATCATCAAACAGTTCGTGGTAACGAACTGTAAGTAAGGAGCGACCCGGCTCAATAGTAACCCAAACTCTAAAAAACAGAATATTGATACCAATAGATACATCAAAAGAATCAAATTTTTATGCTGATTTCAAATATATAAGTTTCATCAAGTTTAGTTTCACCCATCAAAATTTACGTGCCTGAGAAAATTTGCCTTATTTTTGAAAAAAGGGAGAAACGACCCCCTAAACGTCATAGAACTTTGATGAAAATCAAACCATCAGTTTCAGTGTACCGGAGAACCCTACTATAGAGGTTTCAAGCTCCTATCTGCAAAAATGCGGAATTTTGTATTTTTTGCCAGAAGAAAGATCACGGAAGCGTGTTGATTTGTTTTGTTTGTTTTTTTTCCCAGGGGTGATCGTATCGAACTTAGGTCTTAGACCAGTGGTCTTAGAATATCGCGGGAGGGCTCATTCAAAAAAAAATTTATAAGTTCTAGTACCTTTTTTAAGTGACCAAACAAATGGAGGGCCACTAGGCCCCTCCCACGCTCATTTTTTTCCCGAAGTTACCCGATCAAAACTTTGAGATAACCATTTTGTTCAGCATGGTAAAAAAATATAATAACTATGTATTTGAGGATAACTTAATTTTCCGCATTCCCCAGGGCAAGGGCTGCAAATTATGAACTATGCCCAATGTTTACATATATTATTGGTTACTGGGAAGTATACAGACGTTTTCAGGGGGATTTTTTCTGGTAGTGGGGGATCGGAGGTTACGCGGAAGGATCTTTCCATGGTGGAAGTTTTCATAGGGGAAGAGACATTGCTATAAAGGGGACGCTGGATTTCCCAGCATTATTTAAAAAAACGACCAGAAATTAAATATAAAAAAACAAGTTTTCAACTGAAACAGTTTTCAACTGAAAACTTTTCAACATCGAAACTTAAAACGAACAGAAACCATTACGTAATGTAATATTACATATATAAGCAAGGTATAATATGATTATACCTCGCTCTTTACGTTAAAGTTTTTTGTAGTACTTTCATAAGAGCTATTTATTCTAATTAACGGCCTTTGTGATTAAGAGGTCATTCTTTCACAATCGGAAAAAAATCCGAACTTAAGCGTAAAGAGCGAGGTATTGACCAGCGGGTGAACCCCCTAATACACGTAATAAAAAGTATACGACTATAGGAGTTCGTTACATAAGTTAATTCGTAAGTTACGTATAAATATTACTAATAAAAACGTTAGTAGTAATGTATATGCTGATTTCAACCCTACATTCAACCCTACATTCACGCCTACAAGAATATGGTCAAAAGTGTATACAATATGAACCCTACATTCAACCCTACATTCACGCCTACAAGAATATGGTCAAAAGTGTATACAATATGAACCCTAGATTCAACCGTACATTCACGCCTACAAGAATATGGTCAAAAGTGTAATAGATATGAAGCGTACAAGAAACTGGTTTTTTGTTATTGATAAGAATTGCACAGGATTGTAGGTATAGAGCGGGCACGCATGTTATTTGGAAGATTGCCTTAACTCGAGAGTAGTTTGTTATTAAGAAATTGGATGTTGCAATCAGAATTGTTTGATTGACATTTGCAGAAAAGGGTAAGGGATTTGCGGATTGGAGTGTAACTCGAGAGTAGTTTGTTATTAAAAAATTGGACACTACAATCAGAATTGTTTAGTTGATATTTGCAAAAAAGGGGTTAAGGGATTTTCTCAGTTAAGATAGCCCCTTGCCATGGAACATAGCAATCTAAGTGATCATTGGCCGGTCCAGTGCATGTCTAATTGAACCAGCATGTCTGATGATGGAAGCCCGGAAAAAAATATGACTTGACCTAGCTTTACTTCTTCGATGTGTACTGTATAATACACAAGTGGTGCAATCTAAGTGATCATTGGCTGGTCCAGTGCATGTGTAATTGAACCAGCATATCTGATGATGGAAGGTCGGAAAAAAATATGAATTGACCTAGCTTTACTTCTTCGATGTGTACTGTATAATACAAAAGTGGTGTTTGAGCAGTGTTGTCAATTTAAAATAGAGTTTAACGTTATAGATTACTAAAATTTGACACTAAGACAGATGTAGATGACAAGAAAAGAATTTTAATAAGGGATAGCTTTACTTCTTCGATGTGTACTGTATAATACACAAGTGGTGTTTGAGCAGTGTTGTCAATTTAAAATAGAGTTTAACGTTATAGATTACTAAAATTTGACACTAAGACAGATGTAGATGACAAGAAACAAATTTTAATAACGGATAGCTTTACTTCTTCGATGTGTATAATACACAAGTGGTGTTTGATCAGTGTTGTCAATTTAAAATAGAGTTTAACGTTATAGTTTACTAAAATTTGACACTAAGACAGATGTAGATGACAAGAAAAGAATTTTAATAACGGATAGCTTTACTTCTTCGATGTGTACTGTATAATACACAAGTGGTGTTTGAGCAGTGTTATCAATTTAAAATAGAGTTTAACGTTATAGATTACTAAAATTTTACACTATGACAGATGTAGATGACAAGAAAAGAATTTTAATAACGGATAGCTTCACTTCTTCGGAAGGATTTTGTACGGGGATTAATTTTACATGAGGAGGGGGTGGTTTCCAGGGGTGAAATTTTCAGGGGGAAATTTTACTAATTTTTTCCGGAGACGTAAGCTAACGTTTAAATTAAATTTGAAGGTCTTTTGTCTTAGGTATTTGCTCCTCAAATTTTTAAATTGAAAAATGAGTGTGCTGTTCTATTAGTAAAGAGAATATTTCAAGCTTTTATCATCAAAAATGTGGAATTTTGCAGTTTTGACAGAGTAGAAGGATTTTGCACGGGGATTAATTTTACATGAGGAGGGGGTGGTTTCCAGGGGTGAAATTTTCAGGGGGAAATTTTACCGATTTTTTCCGGAGACGTAAGCTAACGTTTGAATAAAATTTTAGGTCTTTTGTCTTAGAGATTTGCTCCTCAAATTTTTAAATTGAAAAATGAGTATGCTGTTCTATTAGTAAAGAGAATCTTTCAATATTTTATCATCAAAATTGTGGAATTTTTTAGTTTTGACAGAATACAAGAATTTCTTACGGGGGTTAATTTTCCCTGAGGAGGGGGGTTTCCAGAGGTCAAATATTCAGGGGGAGATCTTACCGAATTTTTTTTCGGAAACGTGAGCTAACTTTTAAATTAAATTTTAGGTCTTTTGTCTTAGGGGTTTGCTCCTCAAATTTTAAATTAAAAAATGAGTGTGATGTTCTATTAGTAAAGACAATCATTCAAGCTTTTATCATCAAAAATGTGGAATTTTGTAGTTTTGACAGAGTAGAGCAACCGTGGCCCGCTCCCCGTGATCAGAAATTAAATTATAAAAAAGTTTCTTCAACTGAAAGTAAGGAGCAGCATCATCAAAAGCTATGAGCTTGATAAAATTGCCTGATTATCGAATAATGTTGAAGCAACCTCAAACCGTCGACATGAATGAGCTTGTCTTTAAGGGGGACATTTCCGTTTAAGAGGGAACAGGTGTCTTTATACGAAAACTACTTCAACCATAGCCAACCCCCTGCGACCATAAATCAAATTATCCGAAGGTTTCTTTAACTGACAGTAAGGTGCAGCATCATCAAAAGCTATGAGCTTGAGAAAATTGCCTGATTATCGAAAAATAGGGAAACACCCTCCAAAAGTCGACAGGAACGGAATTGTCTTAAGGGGGAAATTTTCCATGGAAGAGGGGAAGGGTATTTTTACATGAAAACAACTTCAACCTTGGCCCGCTCCCCGAGATCATAAATTAAATTTTAAAAAAGTTTCTTCAGCTGAAAGTAAGGAGCAACATCAAAACTTAAACGGGCAGAAATAGAGGCTGTTTCAAAAGATTTAGGATTCATTAACTTTCATGTTGCCAGTCAAAAGCTATGAGTTTGAGAAAATTGCCTGATTATTGAAAAATTGGGCAACACCCTCCAAAAGTCGACAGGAATGGAATGGTCTTGAGGGGGGAATTTTCCATGGAAGAGGGGGAGGGTATTTTTACATGAAAACAACTTCAACCGTGGCCCGCCCCCCGCGACCAGAAATTAAATTATAAAAAAGTTTCTTCAACTGAAAGTAAGGAGCAACATCAAAACTTAAACAGGCAGAAATAGAGGCTGTTTCCAAAGATTTAGGATTCATTAGCTATAGTGTTACCAATCAAAAGCTATAAGCTTGAGAAAATTGACTGATTATCGGAAAATGGGGAAACACCCTCCAAAAGTCGACAGGAATGGAATTGTCTTGAAGGGGGAATTTTCCATGGAAAAGGGGAAGGGTATTTTTACGTGAAAACAACTTCAACCGTGCCCCGCTCCCTGAGATCATAAATTAAATTATAAAAAAAAGTTTATACAACTGAAAGTAAGGAGCAACATCAAAACTTAAACGGGCAGAAATAGAGGCTGTTTCAAAAGATTTAGGATTCATTAACTTTAGTGTTGCCAGTCAAAAGCTATGAGTTTGAGAAAATTGCCTGATTATCTAAAAATGGAGAAACACCCTCCAAAAGTCAACAGAAACGGTATGGTCTTAAGGGGGGAATTTTCCATGGAAGAGGGGGAGGGTACTTTTACGTGAAAACAACTTCAACCATGGCCCGCTCCCCGCGACCAGAAATTGAATTATAAAAAAGTTTCTTCAACTGAAAGTAAGGAGCAACATCAAAACTTAAACAGGCAGAAATACAGGCTGTTTCCAAAGATTTAGGATTCATTAGCTATAGTATTACCAACCAAAAGCTATAAGCTTGAGAAAATTGACTGATTATCGGAAAATGGGGTAACACCCTCCAAAAGTCGACAGGAATGGAATTGTCTTGAGGGGGGAATTTTCCATGGAAAATGGGAATAAGAAAATTATGGAAAATACAATTCTCTGGTTCAGGTGTGAAACTTAAGTCTATTTTTGGAAAGAAAAATAAAACTATATCCGTAAAATCTGAACTAATAATTCAATATTTTTTTCATAAAAACAAACTTTTTTTAAAACTTCGAAATTTTAAACTTTATTTATATTTTTTTTCTTTTTGTACGCATCTTAAAATGTCAAAATA
>NC_142808.1:19205057-19272490 GCF_049724085.1 Artemia sp. Qi Xiang Cuo | reverse complement strand
ATGTTTTTGGGTTGTGGTTTATGTTTTTGTGTGTGTGTGTGTGTGTTAGTTTTTGTGTGTGTGTTTGTAAGTTTGTTCGTGTGTGTGTAATGTTGTACGTGTGTGTTTATGTGGTCATGTGTATGTCTTTTTTATTTATTGTGTGTGTGTGTATGTTTTTGTGTGTGTTCTTATGTTTTTGTGTGTGTGTATTTGGTAATTGGCATTAAATTGTTTGAGTTCTTTAAATATTTGGCGGGTTGGTCTAATTTTGTGTGTGTGTTTGTGTAAGTTTTGGTGTGTCTAAGCTTTTATGTGTTGTTTTTAGTTTTTTGTATGTGTGTGTGTTAGTGTGTGTGTGTGTATGTGTGTTTGTTAGTTTTTGTGTGTGTAAGTTTTTTTTTTTTGTGTTTTTTTATTAGTTTGTATGTGTGTGTGTGAGTGTTTGTGTGTTTGTGTCTGTGTGTTTTAGTTTTTGAGTGTGTGTGTCAGTTTTCTTGTGTGTGTGTGTAATTTTTGTGTGTGTGTGTGTGTGTGTGTGTAATTTTTTGTTGGTGTGTGTGTGATTTTTTTTTGGTTGTTGTGTAAGTATGTTTGTGTGTGTGTGTGTGTTTTTTTTTGTGTGTGTTATAGTTTTTGAGTGTGTGTGTTAGTTTTAGTGTGTCTGTGTGTGTAAGTTTTGTGTGTGTGTTTGTGTGTATGTTTTTGTGTTCATGTATGTTTTTGTGTGCATGTAAGTTTTCGTGTGCATGTGTAAGTTTTTGTGTGTGTGTGTGTGTGTGTAATTTTTTGTGTGTGTGTGTGTAATTTTTTGTGTGTGTGTGTAATTTTTCGTGTGTGTGTGTAAGTTTTAGTGTGTGTGTGTAATTTTTTGTGTGTGTGTGTAAGTTTTTGTGTGTGTGTAAGTTTTTGTGTGCATGTATGGGGACGGGGGGAGGACCTTTGGGGCCCAGGGGGGGCTTTTGGGGAGCCGGGGGCCCTTGAGGCTTGCGGGGTCTTTTGGGAGCCCGGGGGACCTTTGGGGACCGGGGGAGTGCCTTTGGGAGCCCAGTGGACCTTTGGAGACTGGGGGTGTGCATTGGGGGGCCCAGGGGACCCTGGGGAGCGGGTTGGCCCTGTGGGAGCTCGGGGGACCTTTGGGGACCCGGGGAGGGCCTTGGGGGGTCTAAGGAGAGCGTGTGGGGGATAACATTTCGAAATTTTCATTTTTTTGTTTACTTTTTTTGCGGCGCATCCCTGCGGTACATCCTGTGGTGCTTTCCTGTGGGGCCTCCCAGCGGCGCACCCCCTGCAGCGCGTTCCTGACCCGCGGCGCATCCCTGCGGCCCATTCCTGCGGCACTTTCCGGACCCACGGCGCAGGCCGCTGGTACTTCTCGTGTCCGGGGGACCGTGGGGGGCGGGGGGCGGGCCTTGGGGGCACCGGGTGGGCCTTTGGGGCACAGGGAGGGCCTTGGGAGGGCCGGGGGGGCTGTGGGGGGCCGGGGTGACCTTGGGGGACCGGTGGAGGGCCTTTGGGACCCCGTTGGTCCTTGGGGAGCTCGTTGGACCTTGGGGGGGCCGGGGGATGGCCTGTGGGGGTTGGGGGGGGCCTTGGGGGGCGCCGGTGGCCCTTTGAGCGGTTGGGGGGCCTTTGAGGACCGGGGGCTTCCTTCGGGGTTGGGATAGGAGGATTGGAACCCTTTGGGGTTGGGTTAGAGGACCTCACAACACTGTTCAAATGAAACTTGTGTATTATAACGACCACAGAGTTTCACCTTTAAATTCTCTTCTAAAATCTCTTCAAAAATCATCTTTTAAAATGACTCTAACTGTTTCGCCGAAATAGTTCCATAACCTGTCTAAAACAGTTTCGCTCAAATAATCCCTAAACGTAATTCAGCATGTTCCTTTTGTTTTTGACATCTCTGCGCTAATGCATTTCAAATTAATAAGAAACCTGATTCCCGCGCTAAAACAATTCATCGCTAAGATGTTTCTTGGAGAATTGTTTCCATGGTCTTCGGCTATTAATATCCTTTGGAGTTCGACCAAAAGCGTTGTTTCCGAGGCAAAGACATTAATGACTTGGGTCTATTCCTGGAGAATCGTTTCTATGCGAAAATTTTTAAAGTCTGATAGATGATGTCATTGGTTGATTGATCTGTCAAGAAAGGGGCATTAATTTGTTGTTTCTAAGGGGACTTATTGATTCACGATAGGTGAATTGAGGTCGACAGCACAGGTGTTCTGACTTGAACAACAACATCAAATACTATTTCTGGATCATCCATAAAACAGACATGAAAAACATCAAATAAATCGATCAACACACATAACCATACATAAAAACAGACATAAATGTGAGAAAGTTCCTGTTTTTCAAATTCTCACTGACAAAAACCATATAACATCCATAATTTGATGTTGACATCCGAGAAAAACATCAAATAAATTGATCAACACACATAACCATCCGTGAAAACAACCATAAATGTGACAAAATTCCTGTTTTTCCAAGTGAGAAAATTCCTGTTTTTTCATTCTCACTGAGAAAACCATAAACCACGTGGTGTAGTCACGAGTTATATATAGGTATCTACTTATAGTTTCACTACAAACAAGAGTTTGGATACTACCTCTTCCTTAACTGTAAATAAAAACTAAAAGCCTACTGCGCATTGGCGCTTAACTGAAAACGAATTATATTACAAATATTTTCTTTTCCAGTTCTTACAGCATTGAAAATAAAAATGAAATTACAGTGAAATAAATTCTTGAATTGATGGATCTTTCAACAATTAATATCATTATACATCAAATACTCAATTTGATGTTGTTTATACTTTCCTAGACTGTTCAAGACGCATATAGTTTTCAGTAAAGCGCCAATGACGCAGTAGGTTTTAGACTTTTACAGTGAGAGAAGGAGGTGATCGCCAAACTCTTGTTTGTAGTGATGTTTTTTCGTTTCAAGCTTGATTTGCATATTCAATTTAAGTTTCACTCATTTTAAGACTTATTTATTCATTTACATTAATATCTATTGTATGTTTGTTTGCATCTTCTATTGCATCTTAGTATTCAACTGTTCCAGGAACAGTTGAATACTAAACTTCAGAGTTTAAAATTTGATAATGTGGAAGATGGTTGGAATAATTTTAGAAAAATAATTTGTGAAATTGCTGAAGGTGTATTAGGGAAGAAAGCTAGAACTGCAGCTAAGAATATTAGTGAAAAAGCTTTAAGTTTAATAGAAAGGAGAAAGGACTTGTACAAGAATTATCTGAGTGATAGATCACATGAAAACAAAAGAAATGTAAAGAAAGTGGAGAAAGCAATGAAATATGAACTAAGGAGGTGTGAAGTGGAGGCCATGGATAAACTTGCCGAGGATTTAGAAGATGCAGCTAGACGGCATAATAGTAAAATATTGTACTGGCACGTTAACAAATTGAGAGGTAGTAGTCAATCCGGACTTGTCCCAGTTAAAGATAGGAATGGGGTGGCAATTAGCGATAAGACAAAAGCTAAAGCAAGATGGGCCGAACATTTTGAGAATTTGCTTAACCGAGATAGAGTTGCAGGAAAAAATATAGAGGAAAATGAAAAAGTTTGTGATACCTTGGATGTGAAGGAAGATTTGTTTTGTGAGGAGGAATTAGAAACAGTACTAAAAGGATTGAAGAATAATAAGGCTCCAGGTGCTGATAGGGTAGTAAATGAGTTTCTTAAATATGGTGGCTCTGAGGTTAGAAATAAGTTACTGGAGATTATGAATAGGATTTTTGAAAAAGGGGAAGTACCTAACGATTTTAGGAAAACCTTAATTAAGCCACTTTATAAGAAAGGTGATAAAAGTGAGTATGGTAATTATCGAGGCAATAGTCTGGTCTCTTTAGGTAGCAAATTGCTTAGTAATATGATACTTTTTAGACTGAGAGATGCCGTAGAAAAAGTTTTAAGAGAAGAGCAGTGCGGTTTTAGAAAAGGTAGAGGATGTGTTGACCAAATTTTCACTCTTAGGTTAATAATTGAGAAGTGCCTAAGTTTTCAAACACCTTTGGTCCTCAGTTTTATAGATTATGAGCAAGCGTTCGATTCTGTTGATAGAGGAGCTTTAGTAAAGGTTTTATCCTTGTATGGTATACCAGACAAATACATTAAAGTGATTAGTGCTATGTACGAGAATAACACTGCTGCGGTTAAGGTAGGAAATGAGGTTAGCAGCTGGTTTTGTATTAAATCAGGAGTTAAGCAGGGTTGTGTTCTATCCCCCTTTATATGGATTATTTTGATGGACTTTGTTTTAAGGAGCACAGGAAAGGCAATGGGAGACCACGGAATCAAATGGGGAGGAAAAAGTCTCCTGGACTTGGATTATGCTGATGATTTAAGCATCCTAGATGAAAGTGTGAGCAAAATGAATGAAGTTTGAGAGGTTTTGCGAGTTCAGGGTGCTAGTATTGGTTTGAAAATTAATGTTAGGAAGACCAAGTCACTAAGGCTAGGAATAAGTGAAGATGAAAAGGTTACGTTGGGTAATGAAAAGATTGATCAGGTGGGCAGTTTCACTTACCTTGGTAGTATTATTAGTAAAGATGGTGGGAGCAGTGAAGATGTTAAAAATAGAATAGCCAAGGCTCAGGGTGTTTTTTCACAGTTAAAAAAAGTCTGGAAGAATAGGAAGATAAGTCTGCAAACCAAGATTAGAATCTTAGAAGCTACAGTGATGACAGTGGTCAAATATGGCTCTGAAGCATGGACGCTCCGAAAAGCGGATGAAGATTTGCTAGATGTTTTCCAGAGAAATTGCTTAAGGATTGTTCTGGGTACCCGGCTGACTGACCGTATTTCAAACAATAGGCTATACGAAAAATGTGGTTCAATACCGCTTTCTAGGTCTATAATGAAAGAAAGGTTGAGGTGGTTAGGGCATGTTGTTCGGATGAAGGATGACAGATTGCCGAAGATTGTTCTTTTTGGCCAACCATCTAGGGCTAAACGGAAAGCAGGCCGTCCCCGTCTGGGTTGGGAGGACGTCATAAAGAAAGATTTCAAGGAAATGGGAACTTCATGGGCGGGTGTAAAAAGAGAGGCTTTGAATAGATTGGGGTGGAGGAGGAGCGTGCGTAGCTGTGTTGGCCTCAGGCGGCTTGGTGCTGCGATGAGTTGTTAGTAGTAGTAGTAGTTTTTTTGCATTGATTGTTTATTTAATTTCTGTTCGTTTTAAGTTTCATTTATACTTCAATAGCAAAATATTTTTTTGTTTTAAGCTTGACTTTCATATTCAATCTAAACATTACTCCCTTTAAGATCTATATATTCATTTATATTTTTTCTTGTTGTATGTTTTTTGCTATGATTGTTTATTTAATTTCTGTTCGTTCTTGGTTTCATTTATTCTTTAATAGTAATTTCTGGTCGTTTCAAGTTTGAATTTTAACAGGTATTTGTATCTGCTGAGCTTAAGTTTTGGCCTTTACTTTTCTTTGAGAAACTTATTTTTCGGAAAGTTTTTTTTTAATTAGTGACTTGTTCGTTTTGATTGCAAATAGTTTCAAGTTTTTAAAAAGTCCTTATTTCATAATCAAACTTAAAAAAAAAATAAATGAAATACTCATCGAAGTATCAAAACTGGTATCAAAGTAATAATGTCAAAGTGAAAAAATGGGTTTGTGTCAACCTCGGAGTTTTTATTATCTGATCTTTGAAGTATTTTTAACAAAATGGCTATTTCAGAATTGTTATCGAATGGGTTTGGGGGAAAAGGGTTTGGAGGGGAGGGGGACTAATTGCCCTTTGGTCTCTTTTGACTCTTTAAAGTGAACTAGAACTTTCTATTTTCAATCAAATGTGCCATCTCCGAAGTTTATACGAGCATCCCTTCTATAAGAACCATATATACCCTCAGAGTATAACTTACAACGCCTGTCCGTGGACCCGGGGGGGGGGGGTGTTGACCCCGGAGTTTTAATGTCTGATTTTTGAACTATTTAAAAAAAAATGGTCACCTCAAAATTTTATCGGATGGGATTATCCATCCAATAAACTCAAAGGCGTGGAGGGCAGGAGAGGCTAGTTGCCCTCTGACCTTTTCTTTACTCTGAGAAAAGGAACTAGAACTTTTAAATACCATTCAAATGAGCCCTCTCTGAAGTTCATACCAGCGTCTCTTTCATAAGAACCATATACGGCCCCAGGACATAGCTTACAATACCTGCCCCCTGGGCCCTGGGGGGGGTTGTGTCGACACCAGAGTGTTTGTTATCTGACCTTTGAACATTTAAAAAAAATGGCTATCTCAAATTTTGTATCGGATAGGTTTGGGGAGAAAAGGGTGTTTGTGTGTGGGGGGGGGGGTCATTTGCCCTCGGATATCTGTTGACTCTTAAAAAATGAACTAGAACTTTCAATTTTCATTCAAATGAGCCCTCTCTGAAGTTTATACGAGCCACCCTATCATAAGAACCATATACGCGATCAGGACAACACTTACAACGCCTACCCCCCGGGCCATGGGGGGTTGTGTTGACACCGGAGTTTTGTTATCTAATTTTTGAACAGTTTTGAAAAACCGGCTATCTCAAAATTTGCAGCGGATGGGTTTGGGGAAAAAGGGCGTGGGGGAGGGCTAACTGCCCTTAAATCTCATAACTCTTAAAAAGTGAACTAGAACATTCAATTTCCAATCAAATGAGCCCTCTATGAAGTTTATACGAGCATCCCTTTCATAAGAACCATACATGCCTTTAGAGCATAACTTCGAACGCCTTCTCCTGGGCCCTTAGGGGTTGTATTGACACTGGAGTTTTTCTTATCCAATCTTTGAACTATTTTTAACAAAATATCTATCTCAAAATTTTAATCAAGTGGGTTTGGAAAAAGAAGGCATGGGGGGGCTAGTTGCCCCCGGATCTCTTTTGAATATTAAAAAGTGAGCTCGAACTTTTAATTTCCAATCAAATGACCCCTCTCTGAAGTTTGTACGAGCATCCCTTTTATAAGAACCACATATGACTCAGGGCATAACTTACAACGCCTGCCCCCGGGCGCTGGGGAGTTGTTTCGACACCTGAGTTTTTGCTATTTGACTTTTGAACAATTTTTAACTTAATGGCTATCTCAAAATTTTTATCGGATGCATTCGGGAAGAAAAGGGCATGGGGGGGGTCGCCCTCCAATCTCTTTTTACTCTCAAAAATTGAACTAGAACTTTCAATTTCTAATCAAATGAGCCCTCTCTGAAGTTTTTATGAGCATCCATTCTATAATAACTATATATTCCCCCAGGGCATAACTTACAACGCCTGCCCTCGGGCCCTTGGGGGCTGGGTCGACCCCGGAATTTTCGTTATATAGTTTTTGAACTATTTTTAAAAAAAATAGCTATCTCAAAGTTCTTTTCAGATGGGTTTGAGAAAAAAGAGCGTGGAGGGGGCTAGTTACTGTCCAATCTCTTTTGACTCTTAAAAAGTGAACTAGAATTTTCAATTTCCAATCAAATGAGCCCTCTTTGAAGTTTATACGAGCATCCCTTCCATAAGAACCCCCCCTTCCATAAGCTCCCAGGGCATAACTTACAACGCCTACCCCCGGGCCCTGGGGGGTTGTGTCAACACCAGAGTTTTTGTTATATGATTTGAACTATTTTTAACAAAATAGCTATCTCAAAATTTTTATCGGATGCATTTGAAAAAAGGCGTGGGGGGCTGGTTACCCTCCGTTATCTTTTGACGGGCTCAAATGAGCCTGTCTGAAGTTTATACGAGCATTCCTTCCATAAGAACCATATATGCCTCCAGGGCATAACTTATAACCCTTGCCCTGAAGACTCTAGGGGGAGTATCCTGTTCAAAGATATAATTTCCAGAACCTTCAACAACGTTGAACAAAATGGCTATCTCAAAATTTTGATCGGATGTGTTTGGGGAAATGGTGGGCGTGGACGGGGTGTTAGTTGCCTTCCAATCACTTTCGACTATTAAAAAGGGAACTAGCCATCTAAATTTCAAGTCGAATGAGCCCTTTTGAATTTTCTACGACAACGCTTTCTATAAAAACCTTATATGCCCTAGGACACAACTTACAATGCTTGCCCTAGGGGCTGTGGGGGGGGGGCGGGTTGTCATTCTCAAAGACCTAAAATCCATAATTTTCAACTACGTTGAACAGAATGCCTATCTCAAAATTTTGATTGGATGTGTTTGGGAAAAAAGTGGACGTGAAAGGGGGGTTGGTTGCCCTCCAATCACTGTCAACTATTAAAAAGGGCACTAGCGCTTTGAATTTCCAATCGAATGAGCCCTTTTTGAAGTTTCTACGACAAATCTCTCAAAATTTTGATTGGATCTGTTTGGGGAAATGGTGGGCGTGGAAGGGGTGTTAGTTGCCTTCCAATCACTTTTGACCCTTAAAAAGGGCACTAGAACTCTCAATTTCCAATCGAATGAGACACCTCCGAAGTTTATGCGACGACCCCTTCCATATGAAGTGCCACTGGGGCAAAAATAAAACATTGGAGCCGTATGGCCTTTACTATAGGCAATGCTATAGCGTTGCCTCTGATAGCTTGGGTTTATATGTCTATTTGGACACGAACAAATTAATCGTATGTGAAAATGTAAGATTAGTCATTTTCAGGCAATTTTATTCAGATTTGATGCCCCATTGAAGCCTTTCTCAATAATGCATTGCATCAAGGAAGTTACACTTACATACCAGTAAATCAAATTGAATATATGCTTTTTAATTTTTCTTTCTTTTCAGTGACTAAAACAATGGAAGAAAAGAAGAAAATGGAAGAAACACAAAGAAGAAAATTCGCTACTTCCTTGTTAGCTAGTACACACTCAAGAATTGAAGTTAATATCATAATGAAATATACCGGAATATGATGAAAACATAATAGTTTAGTAAAAAAATTTATGGAAACTACAACAAAGAATTAAGGAAGGGGGCCCCCCAGACCGCATTATTTTATACACATATCGTAAACTAACCTAACTTAACATAATATAACCAAAATACCAGATAAATATTTAATTAAAATATAGCTACAATGTAGTTTTCCACCGAGCCGAAGCTAATTGTCTAGTATTAAGACTGTGAAAACCTGTTATTGTTTGATCTTTGCGATACAAATTTTCGAGTGTTTACTAGCTAACAAGGAAGTACCGAATTTTCTTTGCTTGGCGAATTAAATATTGATTCAATCAAAATATCTGTCTGAGTCACATATTGCCCAAATACTAAAAATGATACCAATTCGTCTTTCCGCCACATAGTTATGTAGGCCAGTATTATACATCCAAGGTTGTAACAGTTGGTGATTTTTTAATTTGAGGAGTTTTTCTTCAACTTGGTGATTTTCTACAAAAGTATTTGGCATTGCATATATGATTAGCTTTACTGTCTTACTGAGGTGAAATTGTCGGTGATTTTCATATTTTGTGTCTTTTTTAATCTTTAGTACAAAGGCATTAGGTTATTTGAGATTGTGTGTGTCCGCTGGGCACTTAGTTGTGTTTGGGCTTGACTGGAAGTTTTTAAACATTAATTTCTTTGTTACGTACCTAAATGTATTACCTTTTCCACTTTTCTTAAATAAATACCTTATTGCTATGTTTTCCTTGACTATTAATCCACTATTAAGTGGGAGTTCTCATCCCCTTCTATCAGTCTTACTTTGTTCAGGGGCTTTAAAGTTAGTTTTTGTCAAAGTAATATGCTTCATATTTAAACGGAAATAGAAAAATAGTGTTGCCAACATGAGTCTAAGCTGCAGGCTTTGATGATGGGTCCGTGGGAGGGGAACGATCACTGCCTCTTAGCTAGAGTAAAATTCCAAAAATTCCTGAGGAAACGTATATGAGGGGGTTCACCCCGTCGTCAATACCTTGCTCTTTACGCTAAAGTTCAAATTTTGTTGCAATTCCATAAAAATGACCTCTGAATCACAAAGACCGTTTTAGAAGTAGAATAAATAGATCTTTTGAAAGTACTAAAAAAACCTTTAGCGTAAAGAGTGAGGTGTTGACGAGGGGGTAAACCCCCTCATATACGTAATAATTTCTTTTCGTTTTAAATTTTAATATTGCTCCTTACTTTCAGTTGATAAAAACTTCTTTTTTTTATTTAATCTCCGATCGTTTTTAAATAATGCTATTATTCTGGGTACGGCCTTGGCGTTGTATATTTGTTGTTAGTTTTTTCTTTTTGGAATAAATCTTATCTAAGGGTGATTAATCAATTTGGCATTATCTTTATCTACTTGGTATTCATGTGAAAGCCTGAAAATACATTTATAAATTTATTTTTAGATAGATTTTACGGTCTCAGGATTTAGCGGCGCTTTTTTGCTAAGCATGTTTTTTCGGGCATGAAAACTGAACGCAAAAATAAAAATAGCTCGGGAAAACTAACTTAAAAAGAAGTAGAAAAGAGAATCGTATTTTAATGGCAAAATTAAGTAATTAATCAACTTATTGAAGCAAGGAAAAAATGAATACAAAAAGCAAATTCTCTCTTACAAAAAGCTTATAACCACAAAAGACGAGAAATTACACTAGGTCAGGTAATAAAATCACGAGTAAATGATAAAAGTAATATATTTTTAGCGTGGTATCGACAACCACCTTTGTTATAATATCCCCACATAAAAACAAATATATTACTTATAAAGTGGTGAAACTAAAAACTTGTCGTCCTATAAATTTACTTGAAATATCACAAAACACAATTTCAGTTTGAGTTAGAATTTCAGCCACAGAATAGAGTTTCAAGGGATTAATAACTACCAGAAATCACATATACCACTGGGTGCGTACCAAGCGTGGCGAAAGCGTGCCAAGTACGGTGGGATTATGCCAGGCGTTGTGGAAACCGTGCCACGTGTGATAGAATTATGCAGCACGCGTGGCACTCTGAGATAAACACCACATGGCAAAATGGGCGATCCCTTGGAGTTTACTTGTAAGAAATGTTGCGAGTAAAAAAAAATTCTTTGTTTTAACTGACTCAAAATCACAGATAACAACAGGAAGTAAATACAACAATGGGTAAAAATGGTGGGATAATTAAATTTCTATATTCCACATGCTCTTAAGGGATAATTTGATCGGCTCAACAAAAATTGACTCTTGATGCTACAAAAATAAACCAAAGGAATTAAAGCGACTTTTTTGCATATGTCAGTAATCCCTCTTTTTCTCTCTGATTTTTATAAGCAAGGGGATGCAATCCTATCCATATAAAAATTGCTCCACAAATAGATAAATAAAAAAAAATCCCAACTAAAAGCTTTTTTAGCATTATGCTGTTATAATTGAAACTATCAGAGATATAGACCTGCGCAAGGAGATTTTCCAGGCCCGTACGTTAGTAGCGTCGGTCGTATTTTGACCGGAAAGTATCCTTAGATATATTTATGTCCGAAAAGTTAATATGGATTACTGGGTAGGGTAGGTATGAAAGGGTAGGTATGAAAGAGTTACCCTTTCACCGTTACTAGAAAAGGGTCGTCCAATTTTAGTTTGGTGTTTTTATTTTAAGGTTTGGTTTTTATATTTTTATCAGTTTTATTCTGCACTGAGGACGGTCAAGCGGAGGTCTTGACCGAAATATTTGCATAATTTTTCAATTTTTTCACTGGCTGTTAATTGTCCTCGTTTTCTTCCTTTCTTCGCGGTTTTTTGTTTATCATGATTAGCCAGTGTGGTCTCAGAAATTATTTGGCGAAAGCTAATAGCGTCACTCATTAATAAATTAATAAAATTTATTATTTGATTTACCTAGTGTGAACCTTCGTCCCCCTGAAAATAGTTTTCTTACTCGTAAATTGGTCCTAAAGATGAAGGTAAAAATAATGTTTTTTCTGAAAACTAAAAATTTCCCCTACTCGTTAAGGTACTCTTTTATTAAACGGACTCTTTTTAATAGTGCTAGTTTGGTTAATGCTAATGAAATAAAATAAAATAGGATGAATATATAATAGTTTAGAAACAAATTTGGGCGATATATTTGCACATTATGGGGGTGGGGGGGGGGGCAAAGCAAAGCATATATTAAATACATAACCTAACCTAACCTAGGTACCTTCCCCCCCCAAAAAAAAACCTTAAAAACAACACTTTTAATATCTTATACGTAATCAAAACCACGCTATAGGGGAACACGGGGTGGAACGGGGTACTATCTTTAAACGGATTTTTATTAATTAGAAGGAGTCAATATGAAAGGCTACAAAATTTCATAAAAGTACCTTGTATTGTTGTGAACATAGTTTCACACTCATATTGTAAGAAGTGAACACAATTATTATTTATTTAATAAAAATATAAAAATGTGTCAAATACTCCGTTCTGCCTCGTATACGGGGCAGAACAGGGTGGTAGTTAAAACAGTATATCTAACTAAGTAAAACTGTTATTTGGCTTTTTATTTATTTTGATTAAGGTAACAACTCTATTTTAAAAATATTCTTTGATCGAATTAATCAGATTATGATTAATTAAATTAATTAATTAATCTGATTAATAAAAATAAAACTATAATTTGGCTTTTCCCATTTTGCTTAAGCCAACAAAACTACTTTAAACATATTTTTTCATCAATTTAATCTCATTCTGAATTACAAAATTCACATACAAGGATAGCTTCATCGTCCTCGCTATCAATTCCTGCGCAGGAATTGTGAGCGCATTTTCTACATATGGAACAGGCAACCCAACCCTCAGTTGACCTTGAGCAAAACTCACAACAATATAAACATTCACAGTCTGAAAAGTCTGTCAGAATCACTGCCGTGAGTTTCAGGTTGGTTCTTTATCTTTTAGTTTTTTTTTCTTGGAACTTTTTCCCTCTTAATAAGGCACTTTCCCTTTGTTTTTATTGTTTGCGTTTTGTTTTATTTCTTAAAAAGTATTTTCAGTGCTCTTTCTGTCTTGGCAATCTCCTTTTTCTTGTTTTTCTTTTATAGCATCCTCTAACTCATTTTTATATGGTGAATCAGTTATAACTGCAGTCTTCCCCCTCCTTCGATTCGTCCTTTTTGCACTTCCTCTTACTTTTGGAATAGGAATTAAATCTTCAGGTGAAACAATAAATACAGTTGGAGAGTCATTCATGTCAGTTGTCATCCAAGAGCATCCAGGAGTAGCCTTGTCATCCATATTAAATTGAACCTTTTTAGCTGGGGTGCCATTAACACCAACGGTAGGGCTAGAAACTGTAAAACCTTCACCCCTTTTATTACAAGTGTGGGGATTTACTGTATCAGCAGATGAGCCAAACGACGATCTTCCCATTTGTTCTTACTCTGTCGTTGGAAGTTTCTCAATCACTTTTTGTGTTGAAGGTCCAGCGTGTTTGATGTCTGCAGTGTCAGCTAGTTGAAAATAGGAATCAGAGGACATAACCGGGTTAGGTGGCCAAATTCCTATTGCTTTAAAACTTTTAACTGCAGTATTCATAGAGGCGCTCTGGATAAACGCTGATCCGAAGAGCGTTGAAATTTGAAACAGCGTCACAAATATCCCTGGGTTGTAACGGAGCCACTTTCGAAGCTCGTCAGCGTAGTGAAGGCTCAAAGGCTTCATGAAAGACACATCGAGCGGTTGTAACTTGTGAGAACAATGCGGGGGTAAACAAAGCAACGAAACGCCATTATCTCTTGCGTAATCTATGACCTCTGGGTTCTTGGTGTGGGTGGAATGTTCGTCTAATATGAGGAGAACCGGGAAGTCCTTTGGTGCCTTAGAAAATACTATAAATTTTTAAACCATGCTAAGAATAGCTCAGCGGTCATCCATCCAGTGCTGTGAACCTCAGCCCAACTCCCTGGAGGTAGTCCCAGCTCAAACTCCTTCTGCATTTTCTTCCTCGGAAAAACTAACATCGGGGGCATGTATGATCCACTTGGAGACATGCAAATAAAGCAAGTTACGGTCTCCCCCCTTTCTGCAGAAGTTATTGCACCAACTTGTCGTTTACCCTTACAAGCAATGATTTTTGAATGGTTCTTAGGGTTCACTGAAACACCAGTTTCATCACAATTAAATATCTGCGACGCTGTAAGTTTGTGCTTATATACCAATTGAGTGAGCAACGAAAAAAAACTATCCACGGCCACTCTATTAAATCCCATAGCTCTTCCACCAGATGTTGGCTCTGGCTTACGAATAGACAGACTAGGATTTCTCTTAAAAAATCTGTTGACCCAGTCTTGACCAGCTATTTCATTTTAAAATCTATGAGCTCTGCCATTTCTTTGAGCTAATTGGTAAGCTAAGGTACGCAAGTCCTTCATCGTCAGACCAAATAACCGCGACTCCATAGTTTTTAAGTACGTCACAAGCTCAAGTTCCTGTTCTTGGGTAAAAACGGTTTGAAATTTCCCTGCAGTTTTATCAATCTGATACTCAGGATTTTCCTTTTCTTTTATCGTATCTTTCAAGAGTAGTCTGGGGAACTTCAAATTTATTAGAAGAATTCAGGCAGCCACATCGACCAGAAATAACTGCTTCAACAGCATTGTTCTTCGCCCTAGTAGATCATAATTGTCTGTCTTCCTCTTATACACACGGACCATCTGAAAATCAATTAAGAAAAATTACAGACCCAATTTTAACGACTGGTCAGATTAAAATAGTGCGGGGCGGAATGGGGTACTTCCCCATTCCGCCCCACCCGTTCCACCCCAGGAACACGCCTTATTATTTGGAGGTTATGGCCATGCAAAAACTTCAAGTAAAGAAACAATAAGGTCACTAAAACAAAGCCCATTGAACGTATTACAAGTATGACTAGCTACAGATGTAATGCAAAGAAGCGTGTTAACCCTAGCTTGATTACAAAATCAATAAAAGTTGCACTCGAACAGCAAATAACTAGAAGACAACTGGTTCTCTCATTAAACGAAAGGAAACTAAACAAACATGGATTCCGCAGTTCAGCTGTACCGAGCTGGAGTAGTTATAGCTATTGCCGCTTGGCGCAGCACCTTTCTTGTCATCTAACCCCGTTCCGCCCCTTACCCCGTTCCACCCCGTGTTCCCCTACATTGTATTTCTCTGCAGCAGTGTCTTGAATCATCCCGTAAAAACGGGTTTTTCGTCGCGTCTCCAGTTTGACATTCCATATACACTAGATAAAAGAGTCCGTTTGGTGAAAGAGTACCCTCGTTAATTGGTGTAAAAGTAACAGAAAAATCCCTTAAATATCCCCTTGACAGAAATTGTGTTGATATGTTTGATACGCGCTCTGATGTTCACGTGGCAAAAGTTGGGAGTGCCGATGTTCGTGCGATTGTTTTATTTCAATTAATCGGAAGCATTTAAGACACGGGATAAATCCTTTTTTATTACTAGTTCTGGAAAAAGACATAGTATTCTGCTGAAGTCACACAGCAATGTCACTGTATGAGCTTCAGCTGGCATGTCTGATTGAAAGCAAAATTTGTGAAATGTTGAAAAACAAAACTACAGTACTGTCGATACCAATCCAAAAATGAAGTGCAAAAAGTAAACTTTTCTGACGAAATATAATCTCACACAAAATATCTTACTTTTTTTGAAATTTTTTGGCCCATTTGATAAACTGAAAATAATTGTACCCTCTCAACAAAAAAATCTGCTTACCCTACCTGGACGCCTTATTGAATGCTTCAAAGAAAAATTTTGCAAATGAATTAGCTCAACTGAGAATCCATCAGTTAAGAAAAGATGACCGGTCTGGTAGTTTCGCTGGAAGTGCGTATCGAAAATACTCCTTAATAACTACCATATAATACAGCGAAATATATTTTTTTGATGACCTGCCCCTATCCCAAAACATGGATCCCTGAATGTACATTCCAGCTTCAAGCTCGACCCTGCCGGCGAAGGATGCCAGTTTGTAATACTTAATAGGGAACGGCCAAGGTATATTTTCCACTCAGATTTCGTTATTGACCTGTTCCGGTAAAGAATTTTTTTATTTAATGATGTTGTCACGATGAGACGGGAGATTGAATTCGTCTGTCACCCGTCGAAAATCTAGAAAAGTTCAAACTTTTAAATCTGATTTGCTCCACTGCCGGTTCATCAATTGACGACGATGGACGGTGGGACTTTACGGCTGGTGTTAGAATGCGAAGATAGAGCATCTCTTACCTGATTTTTTTTTCAGTTTTTTTTTTTAATGTCAAAGCAAGGTAGTCTCCTCAAAATAGTGTCTCTGAGATTGATATCCATTCAAAATTAAAGCATTTCATTTACTTGGATATCAAAGATATCGCCCTATTTATACAAGCCTCCCAAGGGATTATCCTCTTCGTCACTTCTGACAAACATAAACTTGGAGACATCTTAACGTGACAATAGTGTTTACCCAACCCGTACCAAACTCTAGCTATAATACTTGAGTAAACACATCGGCGGGGTATACAGGAGTTGTTTAAAGGATTTTCTTTTGAATTCAAGAAACAGGTAGAGGTATGTTAATGGTGTTGCTCCCTATAGAGTTAATTCTTGAAGGGGTCGTTTCTTCATATGGTTCTAATGCCGCCCCGCAGTCTGCTCTATTCGTCGGTTGAATGGAAAAATGGGGTCTCACTATGCTTTTGACTATAAACCAACTATTTTGGAAAGGTTTTACAAACCCTCTATCGCCTTCAATTTGCCAATTCGGTGATATTGAATGGAATTTTCAAGTGTGTTGTCATTGACAAATAAACAGTTTATAGTTGTATGAAATCTATTGAAGCTTCTATTGTCCATACATGGTTCTCAAGGACCTCGTACACACCAAATATCCATCTGCAAATACTATGCAAATAATCATGAGATAGATGTTATAAACATGACAGAAAATAGTTGCAATATTTCAATGTCAGTTAAAATCAACTAAAATAAGAACTTATGCAGAACTGGGAAGTCATTTTGGCAAAAAATACTTCTCTCTGTGCTACTCTACGAAATTATAATTTTAATTCTTAAATCAGCTACAAGAGGCACTTTTTTCTCACTAGACTGTGAGGCAGTCTGATATTTTGTATATGTGATTTTCTAAACTCTTTAAGCAATAAGTCCAACAGAGAATAAGGGTTAATAATCTCAAATAAGCCAAACTTACTACATTCCTCTCACCACGAACTCGTAATCGATATCTTAATGTTAGTAGTTTTACTATTGATGTGCTCCAGCCTCCTTGAAAATGTGATTTACAAAACTTTTCAAAGATTGATGTCTAATGAGCTCTTATCCTATCTTTTTTTATCAGGATTTTTTATCCCTATTTGTAACTCTATTTTTATCAGGATTTGATTATATATTTGTTTGTGCGTTGTGAACACGAATTTCAATTTAATTTATTAAATTAAACTATTTGAAATTTATTTAATATTACCGAATTGAAATTTTAATTTAATTTGTTACATTTTTTTGTTTCCCTCTCTGCATTCCTGAGTTTCGGTTTTTGTGGGTAATATTAAAGGAGTAAAAAATAATAATTTACTGTGAGTAATAAACGAACACGCGTGCAAAGACATGAAGTATTTAGGAACTGAAACTTAACAATTTTTGAATACTTTTTTCCGATTATTTGAGGCCATAAATTATGCCTTGTCCTCTCTTTGTTTGTGTGGAATAGAACCTTTAGGGAAGAATTAAGCACTTATATGCTGTGCAAAACGTTACTGACAAAAACAGTTAAAAAAAAAAATCATAAAGTTTTTTCAGTGGCGGATCCAGGGGGAGGGCGAGAGGCCCCCCTAACTTAGTCTAATTTAGTGTAATTTACTTAATTAACGCAGTTTTGCGTTAAACAAACTTGCTCCTAACGCAAGTTTACCAGATCAGCCTATTTTGCCCCCCCCCCTAAAAAAAATCCTGGATCCAGCCCCGAGTCCTTTATGTGGATCCAAACGTTGACATTGTTGGAGAGATTGTTTCACTGAAAAAAACTCCCAACTGATCACCATTGAATTAATTCAAATTACAAAATACTAAATAAAACATCCTTCGTACTAATATCGATAATATCATCAATTAATCAAGCAGTCTTTTTAAATCTTGGGTCCTGTTTTGTTAGCTAAATATTTGAAACAATTTCAGAATTGCTTCTCTTTTATAGCAGATCAAAGGTTTTTTTTTCCTACAAAAAATTCTCTATTACGGCTCAGACGTATATTTTTTCTGTTTTTCTGCCATTAGATAGTAACATTGTTTTACAAAAAAAAGTTATTCCCTGTTGGAAGAGGTTTTTCTGACTTTCTAGAATGTCTGGTAGAGCTTAGCACAGAGGTGTGGTTAGATTTCAGTGAAAACCCGAGGCATCCACTCGACAAAAGCAAAGATTTGACGCTATCTGATGTTGTATAAACAAGTATTCAGGAGTATATCACTCTGGGAACTTTATTTAAACTGTTGTTTTTTGGGGTTTAGGGGGGTGGAAGGTACCTAGGTTAGGTTACGTACTTAATATCTGCTATGCTTTACCCCCCCCCCCTAATGTGCAAATATATAGCCCAAAGTTGTTTCTAAACTATTGTATATTCATCCTATTTTATTTCATTAACATTAACCAAAAAAAGCCCTCCCCCCCCAACAAAAAAAAATTCTGGTGCCCTCTTTCCCTTTTTTACTTTTTTCACTCTTTTTTTAGAAAAAATTTGTAAATTTGGTCAATTATTGGCACCTTTGCTATATTGACCCCCCTCCCCAAGATTTTGCTCTATATCCACTAATGCCCTCCTGGATCCACTACTGCCACTGACTTGAGACAATTATTAGAACAAATGGTATCAAGCTGTAGGCTTACATTCTACAGAAAACCCAAGCCAAAATTTAGTTTATTCAAAAATCTTGTCAAAACTATAGGATAAGGCTGCATAATTCAAGCTTCCGCAGAAACGGGTCAGTTTCTGTAGTATATCTTTGCCTTTATGGTACTATATGGTTCATTTTCTATACTTATTATTGCTATACTTTTATTGCTTATACTTTTCAATACTTTTATAAAAGTACTCTATACTTTTTATTACTAAATTTTTCGGGATAAGGTTGGGCATCAATGAAGTACATTCTCTCTAACCAGCAGCTTCGTTTGCTATGCCACTGCAAAGGGGTCACAAATGTGCATTATATTTAGGGGTGTTTCCCCTTTCTTGTTCTTAAAGAAGATTCTTAGGAATTCGGAAGCCCTGAGATAGGAAATAAGAAGGAAATACTTTCTTCTTTGTTCAATGGACTTTTTGGGGCTGGATGTAATCCAGCCAAAAAGTAATTTGAGCTCAGTGGCGGATCCAGGGGAGGGGCGAGGGGGCGTGCGCCCCCTAACATAATCTAAAGTAGTGTAATTTACTTATATTAACGCAGGTTTGCGTTAATTAAACTTGCTCCTAACGCAAGTCTATTGGATTAACCTATTTTGCACCCCCCCCCCTGTTCCACCCCTGTTTGACCTGAACAGGGTCACTGCATTATCTATTATTTTATATACCTTATTAGATCACCGAGAAGTATTAGTAGCTGGAGTCACGAATGTTTATATTTCAATGCTATGGAAATTGGACAGCATGCAAAGTTATACCTGGAGCTAAGATTAAATAAATTAGAATCTCAAGCTATGAAAAACAGTTCTTAACAACGGTATTTTTCAACTTTCCAAGTCTTAAAACACTATAATCAAAATACCGCTGAATTTCAAGGATAGTATGATTGTGCTTTTCGGTCCTTGCATAATTAGGTAGCCTCATACCTCACGCAAATACTGTTTAGTTATTACTTTAATTAAAAAGCAGCAACCTTTTTTATTTCGAAATGGCGATCGTATCGGCACCACAGCAATTTGAAGTAACAATTGTCATAAATAAAATTGACTGCTCTTCTAAAATCTTATCTCACCTGGTAGAACGTGTTGAATAATGCATACCAAATGAGCTTTATCTTGCCGTCTTTTGCCATACTTGGCTGTAAGCATACAAATTGTGTAAATAATTCCTCATCTATCCATGTTGTAAACGGGCATTGTTGAAGATCTTTCAAAACGTAGCTGTTCATTGGCTGTTTTTAAAGATCATCTTCAACATCATTGGTTGTTTTCATTTAAACAAGGGAGGGAACCAGTGGCACCCTGCTGGGCATGTTGCTTTAATCTTCTTCACTGATGGTGTTTGTTCTGCTTCGGTTTTATACTTGGAGTATTTATTCAGTCTTAGTGAAGTGAAGATAAAGCTGTGAGAATATGCCTAGACCGTGTCGGGAAAGTTATGGTGATCAGAAGCCTCCGTATTCATATATTGCTTTAACAGCAATGGCAATACTACAATCTCCTGAGAAAATGTTACCACTTGCTGATATTTATAAATATATAATGGATCGCTTTCCATATTACAGAAAAAACACACAAAGGTGGCAAAATTCATTGCGACATAACCTTTCTTTTAATGACTGTTTTTTGAAAGTACCTCGTAGGCATGATCGCCCTGGAAAGGGGGCATACTGGACACTTCATCCATCAGCAATAAATATGTTTGAAAACGGCTCACTTTTGCGTCGAAGAAAAAGGTTTAAGCTAAAAAAGTGTGACAAAGACTTTCTTGAAACAGAACTGGCTGCACTGGCTAGTCTGAACCGTATGACACAAGCGGCTCAGCAACCAGCACCCTCCTACAATTTTGGACACGGAATGATACCTCCCTTCTCGTCACCAGTATCTGGTTTCTCCTTGCCCCCACCTATTCCAATGTTCCCTCAAAGTTCTGGTGTTCTGCCTCCAGTGTCGGCTGATGTGGGTTTTCAAATGACCTCAGTATCCTCCCCAGTAGCTTCATCGTCAAGTACATGTTTTTCACCGTCAAATCATTTCCAAAGGTTAGGTCAAGAGCAAGAGGATTCAATACAGAAGGTAAGAAGCATTTTTCGTATTGACGTCAATACCTTATTTGAAACTTAAAATTTGACACCGCAGGGAGTAGGGGATCAAAGCCCCCTTAGAAACATGTCAATCAGAAAAAAAACAACTGGTATTAAGCCAAATGATTCTAAAAGAGAAATAGATCGATTGAAAAAGTTGTTCCAAAGAGTCACTGAAAACTGAGAGGTGGAGTCAATACTTAATTCCTTTCTTATTTATTTTATAAAGCTCGTTTATAATAACCACTTTATGAATTAAATCAACATAAGATTAATATAATTTCTTGAAAAAGTTCCAATCGTCATTTAATTTTAAGCTATAATCTACCAAAAAGTCAAAACAGGAAATTTCTTTTTGAGAGAGCTTAAACGTTTTAGAAAGAAAAAACATCCACAATTGAAGGGATGTAAACCATGCATTCTTTTTGCGGTTCCAACTCTTTTATTGGGGAGGATTGACGCTTAGGGGTACATCTGAGGGAAAGGTCATTTTATGGCTTTTATATAGTAATCAAAAGGTCAATATTTTGAGCATAATCTTTGATGTTCATTGAAGGAGGAGGGGGGGATTCTACACATGGGCGTAGGCAGCATATTGTCTAGGGGGGCAGTCGATAGTGTGATGGAGGGCCTTTTATCAACTGCTTTTCCAACCATCTGCTTTTTCAGCCATATCTAATGTAAATTCGAAGGTCTAGGGGGGGGGGCAGCTGCCCCCCCCACAGCACCCACCTCCCTACGCCCATGATTCTACACTTCAGCCTCTTGAACCGGTATATTCAAGTGAGTTGCTTGAGAGTAATACGGGGTATTATTTGTAAGTTTGAAGATAGGGTAGCTAGGACTACTTCAGTACATCAGAGGTGCGCACTTATTGGAAAAAAAACCATTAAAGTTTTTCATATTCTAAGGTAGCTTTTTTATTCTAAATTTAACAGCAACTTTGATTTAACTATTCAGAAACATTTGTAGCTAATATCCAGTAGAAGTAGGGACAGTGGTATCATTTGGGGGGATGGCAAGCCGGGTAGTTGCCCTCCCAATAATTTGGAAACATTATTATATATCACATGCCCCTTAACTATACGGATATGGACCCCTATTTGCCCCTTCCCCCAATAAAAATGCTGGAGATTCGCCCCTGAGTAGTGGGAGGAAAGTTCAGTACCTCTTCTTTTTCTATAATTCAAAATTAATTCTCACCACAAGGCATACAATATACAATGTATGCCTTATGGTTTTCTTGTGCTCATTACCACAATGAAAGTAATTGAAACAAATGTGATCAGGTGGCATTTTTAGATAAAAACTATGAGAGCACATCTTTTATATCAAGTTAAGCACAATCTAAAAACAAGAATTCACTCTGTTTGATCCTAGCCAAGTTCACCGTTTTTGAGATTATTAGGGCAGTCTGTGTGTTGGGCATAGATCTAAAAAAGAGTTTAATCCCATCAGCAGCTATGGATTATTATGTATTAATTGGGGAATTCAGCAATATTTTGACCGGTCCTTGGCCATGTCATTGGCTGGCTTGTGTGATTCTTTCCCTCCAAACTTAAATTCAAACTAGGCTCCTAATAACAAGGGAAAGGACCGGTGGAAATATTGCTTGATTCTTAACTGATACATCGCCATTCATAGGTGTATATAAGTGAGCTTACGCACTTTCTTACAATTAAACTCTCTTTCAGTAGTTTAACTCGTTCCAAAAAACAACTAGCCTCTGTTTTGTGGTGATTTTTTAGTTTTTTTTGTTTTTTTTATGCCAATCATGAATGATTTATATTCATCTGGAATGTTATTGAGTTTGTTTGCAATTTTTCAAACCGCGTTTTTAAATCATAGGTTACTATGGGGCTGCAGTTCGTTCCTTGCTAGGTTGCGGACGCGGATGCCGCAACCATGATCTGGGTACGCTTGTCCTACAGAAATGCGCATAATAAAAAACAAACGGAATTTCTGCGTATCTGTGTAAATGGGGACTCAGAAATACATATATCCAATTATTCAATTACTTAAATAAGCACATCTTTTATAATTTAAAAATAAAGTATTTTATTCGTAAAAACTACTCATCACGTTATTCCCGTCGGTCTTTTTTCAAGCTACTATTTCCAAACTTGACGCTCTTTATAAAACAATGTTCACAAACTCTCCTCGCTTCTAAATGGAAATCTGGTTCTTATATAAATGTCTGCAATTGTGAAAGCTTTTTCTATGAGATTTTTCTATGTTCTCGTTTTCAAAAAATAAATTAGGGTCAATATTTATTGAAACTTTATTTGACCAGTATATTTATTTTCACGCAAGTGATTTGCCTCCTCAAACGTTTAAAGATAGTGAATTCAAATTATAATCAGTAAACAAAGCTAATTATAAAAGTGTGCAAATACTAATTTGTATATTGGGTCTCTTATAGAGGTTTGGGCAAGACCCCTTTTAATCTAAAGATTTTTCTATGTGCTTTTCTTCCATTAAAATGTTTATCGGACCTCTTAACATTAATCAAGGAAACGACCATTTCATACCTTAGATTGACATACAAAATGCAACAAGAAGACAAATTCATTTTTTTTTTGGGTGCGTGGACATGTGTTCCCTCTTATATTTTTCATATGATTCAACTATAGCCCTTTTTCAGACATAGCCCTTCTCTACCAAAATGTGCCTTCTTCCCATTCAAATAATTTCTGTAAAATATCTGATCTGGCAGTACTTCATGAAATATTTTTCATAGTCAGACTATGCATTTCTAAACCTTTCCTGTTGTCGTTTTTCTAAAACCTTGATGAGTATTGGTATTCAACCTTGGAAGCCACTTCCTCCCAAACATGAATTGTTTCACTGTGCAAAGTAATGTTTAAACAATAGGCAACCTATCTCAAAATATATTGAATAGATTTACAAAAAGAGGGAACTAAACTAATTTTTTTTTAAATACTCGCGAGGTGTCGCTCAAATTTGAATGACGTGTGGTTTGACGTTTACAATGCATTGGACAGAAGACGCGTTGTGAAGTGGACGTGTGCTATACATGGTGGATCGAGTGGCGCTCTGAGATGCACATCAAAAGGCTGAGACTCGCCAACCCTTCGAATATTGGTGCACTATAAATAAAGCCAGTATAATGGCTACGGTTGCCAACTTGCACACTTTTCGCGTCAGTAGTTGGCAACTTCGTCAGAAGTGTAATTAACCCAAGGGATAGGGTTACCAGCTTGCACACTTTTCATTTGAAATACACGCTTTTATACCTCAGAGGTAATGCGCAAGCAGCGGCAGCCGTGCGCATGCAAATTTTTTGATTTGCACTCTTTTTTTTTAGCAAAAATTACTCTTTTTTGGCCTTGATTTGCACTCTTTTTGGACGGCAGCGGTTGGCAACCCTGATAATGGCAGTACAATTAGCCTATTTCATCAGTAAGGATATACGTATAGAGTAACAAAGAATATTTCCGTCGGCATGAGGGACGTTTCGAAGCGATATTATGATAATGGTTATTTGCATGCAAATAATTATTAATCTAAAAACAACTGGCGTTGTGAAATGAAATTGTACCCCCCTCAAGTTGGCTGGTTATGGGGATGATCGTTATGAAGACCACTCCTGCATGTCGGCCATGTAGCCTACATTATAAATATTTGGCTTTCGCTGTCAAGAAAGAAAATTATTTAGATGAACTTATTTGTGAGGTAGAATTTCTGCTCAGGTGTTGAAACCATTTAAATAATGTTCAATTTTTAAGTTTTGTTGTTGGAGTTTTTGCTGCTGTAAAATGAAGTATTTGAGTACTGAGAGTAAAAAAGGGGAAAAAAATATTATATAACTCAAATCGAACAATGAAAATTAGGTAAGAGTAAGAAGTGGCACTATGTTGTAGCCTCAGCCTCCTTTGAAATTTATGACTATGATGTCCTCCCCCCTTAGACATTTCAAGTGCTATTTGAGTTCAAGTGTAACCCCCCCCCCCCCTTAACAAATTCGCACATAGGCATTCTACGTCTTCATGCAAAATGATATGAGAAAACTAATTTTAAGATTTTACTTGTTTGCCTTCGCTTTTCACCGATCTAACAACAAATGAAATTAGTGCTTTTCCGTGATAATTTGCAACTTATGAGTTTTAAACTAAAATTATTATGTTGGAGATCCAACAGCCTGTAAGGGTTGTTTTAAATTAGAGCAAATAAAAAGAAATTTGCGGCACCTTCAAAGAATTTAACATCATTTGACAGGGCTATTGTACATAGAGAGCGTATTTCAGTAAAAATGGGTAAAAAATGAAGTGAATGTGTTTGGTTTCGGCCAACCTTGTTATGAGCATTTAAACAATAATCATCGGTAACTTCTGATTTTCCTGATTATTTTAGGCCTAAAGGGCTGACGTGAGCTTGTGTTTTCTTTGATTTCGCTTTGCTATTGGGATTGAACTTCCCCGCAAAGGAGGGCAGCATAATTTGAAACAAGCAAATCTTTTTGTTGTAATCTCTTTTTGTTATTGTTGGTAGAGTGGTCAGAGGACTTTGTTGCTGTTGTTTTCATTTAATTTCTTTTTTTGTGATAATTTTGCTGTATAATTGATTTGGTTTTCTCCAAAATCCGTGTTGTATTGTGGGATCTTTTTGTTGTGGGATTCCAGAATCCATGTCCTTGGTGCCGCGAAGTTTACGATAAACCTTATTCTTGTCCAGTCCATGACGATATTTTCCAAGGTTCTTAGGATGACCAAGTTGATATTGCGGGCACTGGCAGATCCAGGGGGGGGACCTTTCCCCCAAGATTTTTCCGGCTCCCTCTTATCCTGTTTTTTTTCTTTTTTTAGAACATATTTGTCAATTTGGTCACCTATTGACACCTTTTTCACACCCCCTCCCCAAGATTTTGCTCTAGATCCGCTCGTGATAACGGTTGGTATCTGTTTACTGTATTGTCAGTTTATTGACTAAAAACTTCATGTATCGTTAGTCAGTGTAGCCTCGAACCATTTTCATGTTCGATTAATAATAATTAATTATTTTGAATGGATTTTAAATAATTGGTTTTAATTTATCAAATGAAAACATATATTAAAAGACAGTTTACTTGTAAAAGATGTTGTGGTCCATCAGCTTAATCAGGTTATAAAACCAATCAAGAATTTGTCTCTGTAGTTAGGAATAATTTCATTTGCTTACGAAAATACTTCACAAAGGTTAGCAAATGTAACTAAAACAAACTTTAATATGAAATTATAAGACTCTTGTTTGCTTTGATAAAACCAAAACTAATTAAAAATTGAACCTCAACAGAACTGAATATAAAGCAAGTCTGCTTTTTAATGTTTCCTTCCACAGTTGTTATAACAGTAATCTTTCCAGCAATTTACGTAAATTTTCCAACATTCTAAGTAAGTTTTGTGTTTCAAAAAATGTGTTGTTTTTCTTTACTTGGAGTCACGATGTTCAATGTATTTATCTTGCACAGTCTAAATATTTTTTCCGTAAATAATTATGACTTCAATAGCTAAAACGAAGCAACCATCTTTTTTTGCAAAAAAAAAGAAAGAACAGTATTTGAACTAATCAAACATTTTTTTAATTTTTCATATTTTCTTATAGGCAAATAGTCAAGACAAAGGAAGACCAAAGAAAAGTTTTACAATAGCAAGTATTATGGCAGACGATTCAGATTCTGATTCAGATGATGAAAACGCGGATGATGAGAAAGACGAAAAACTAGATGAAGAAGAAATAGATGTTGATTCTGACCATGAACAAAACGTATCACCAATTTCCGATAAACAAGAAGAAGAATTAAATTCATCGCCTCAATTACCACCATTTAATAATTTATTTAACCCCGTGGGTATACAGAATTGGCAAGTACCCCCTATACTATACCCTAGTATCAATGGTCCAATGTTTTACGCCAACCAATTCTTAGAAATGCAACAACGCGCTGCATTGTTTGCAGTATCTTCTTATGCAGCTCATCTGAGACTACAAGAACCTAAAGACTTTACACAAAATCAGGAAGCCAGTTCAAAAAACGTGCAGTGGCCGGGTTTAAGCCCGGTCACCTTGAATCAAAGTGAGGTCTCTGAACCGGTCAGCTCGTTTGGTCGAGTGCTACCACCGAGACATTTTGCTACACCCAGTGATGTTGAACTCTCACCACCAATTCCAAAAAAAGGAATGGGTGAGTTTCGATACAGTCCCACCTTGAGGTCAATATAAAGTTTGCTTTGTACTGTGATTGTTTTTTCTAATGGCCATAGTTTTCGTTTAACGATTGTACATTCATTGCTTTAACGATTAAATTTATTATGTAATAGTAAAGTTGTTGTTGAGAATTAAGTGGCAGCATTTAGTTTAGCTTGAAGCAATAAAACAAAAAATCGTAAAGAAGAGAGGAACGAGGACAATAACAGACAGTGAAAAACAGAAGAAAAAATTATTCAAATATTTCGGTTGAGACCTCCGCTCAACCGTCCTCAGTGCAGAATAATGATAATAATAATGAAAAATACAGATAAAAGTCCAAAGGACAATATAAAACCAAACCTTAAAATAAGCACTGAAACTAAAGGATAAGAACCCTTTTGAAGCAACTGGCTGTTATTGTTTTCGTTTCTCTCTTCTTTGTGATTTTTTGTTTTGTCATGATTAGCCAGTCTGGTCTCGGAAATTATTTATGTTTAAGTACTGTCCTTCACCCCGTTCTACACCCCAGTTTGTATTTCTGCTGAAATCAGCATGTTGGTTTATTCTTAGAAGAAGCAATAAATTTGAAAACAAATGAAGCCTGACCATGAAATTAGTCAGACATGTCTTTATGAGATGGTTGTAGGTTTCAATTTATCCATCACCCTGTCCTTATCCCTCATAGTGGTACTAGGATGAACCTGTGAATAGCTTATGCCACTGAAATCCCCTGTTCGAAAAACATTAACAATACATTTAGAGCATACCCCCTCCTCTAATAAAATTACTTAAAATCATACTTCAGCCTGTGTATCATATTGAATCATTTTTCCTCCTCTGCATTTGGACCCTGGGATATTCTAGGGACCGTCTTAACTGGGGCTTAATTTGCAATGGGGCAAGGGGCAACTACCCCCCCCCAGCTGAAATTTAGTTTCTTTAAAAATATTGTCAAAACTAAGATAAGCCTGCATAATTCAAGTATCTGAAACGGGTCAGTTTTCTTTAGTATATCTTTGTCTTTATGGTACTATATGGCTCATTTTTCACTGTCATTTTCACTTGATTTAGGATAATTGGCTCCAACTTTGCCTCCCCCAGGATTTTGAATAAATTACGACACTGCTTTTTAAGGTATCATTTTAAATTCAATTCCCATTTCTAGGTGTTTTGGTAGAATTCGTTTTGATGGAAAGTAAACTACATTTTTTTTTTCACAACTGCGTTTTTGGTATCATTTCTGTGTTAACTCTCGGGAATGATGGCAAATTAAAATGAAAAACGAAACATGGGAGTTACTATGGTCAAAAATCCTTATCCGGAGGTTTTCAGCCCCTCCCTTGAAACCTGAGAAAATTATATTTTAGCCTATGTATCCTGATGTGTCTTTTTTTTCTTTTTGGTAATTACCTATTATCCAAAACGCACTCGAGAAGTGAAGTTAGCTTAATTATAATGAAATATACCGGAATGTGATGACAATATAATACTTTAGTAAACAAATTATGGAAACTATAACAAAGAATTATGGAAACAGGCCGTCCAGAACGCATTATATTAAATACCTAACCACCTCTATATACTAAATATTTAATTAAAATGTACCTGCATGTTAGTTTATTTCACGAAAGAATAAGCTAATTATAACCAAATGTGAGAGAAAAACCGGCTTACTCAAATCAAACAAAGCAAACTTCTTGGGTGTGTTCTGGATAATACTAAGTATCTTCCACAGTTTATAGAATTAACCATTATGATCATTCCCTATCTCACCCATTATAAAAACCCGGACCGAGGTGCAAGTGCTCCGAAGAACGTAAAAACATAAGCGGCATTAGATCTTTTCACAGGTAGACAAGTCAGATTTCTCTTGGACGCAAAACAATCGGAAATAAGTGGAAACCCGCTATTACGAATAATGTATTTTGTAACCATTTCTCATTGATTGACGCAAACAAACAAATACATAACTACACAAACAAGTGGGAGGAGCTTTTTGTTTGCGGCGAGACTGAAGACCAGAAATGATCTGTTATAAAGTTACTGGATAATTCTATAAACTGTGGTATCTTCTAAGTAAGATCCGTGTAATTCCTTACTTCTGAGCAAGATCCGTGATTTTAGACCGTCAAAATGTCATAAACCAAACTTCATTTTTAAGATTTAGTCTTGTTGGGATATTTTGTTTTTCTTGTAGAGAAAAAAAAATTAATATTATTTTCTTAACCAATGAAAAAGACTGTGTAAACTAAAAACGAACAGAAATTAATGTTAAACAACTTTTTCCAAAAAGGAATTGTTTCAAAGAAAATTAAACAGCTACATTAAATCCAATGTGAACAGAAATAAAGTCAGATAGTTTTTCAAGTGTGAAGCTTCGATAAATCACTATCAATAGGTAAAAAAAAACGAAATCAACAGAAATTACGGTGAAAAACCGACTCAAACTGAAAATGAGCAGAAAATACTACAAAGAGGAGTGGACCTAACACCCCCTGCGCCTTCTAAACACCAAAACGAAATTTGTGCTTTACTGAAAACAATTTTTATTTCGAACTATATGATTTATCTCTCATTACATAAAAAATAATAATAATAATCACCATCATAACTAAGATTGCAGAAAAGGGTAGGCCTACAATCCCTTTATATGAGCCTCTCTAAAGAAGTCCAACAAGAGATGCTACAGTAAAACGGCAGAGACGCTTTGAAAAACCCGTTTTTACAAGATGATTCAACACACCACCGAGAGAAATACTTTGTCTTGCGTGGTTTTAAGATATTTAAAGTGTTGTTTTTTGGGGTTTAGATGGGGAAAAGGGTACCTAGGTTAGGTTACGTATTTAGTATATGCAATGCTTTTGCAAGGGCGGATCCAGGATTTTTTTTCGGGGGGAGGGGGGGGTTACTAATTTTTACTTTTTCGGGGGGGGGGGTACTAATTTTTGACTCAGTTGTCGACTAATTTTACTGATTTTTAACTAGGTTTTACTTATTTTCGACTCAGTCAAAAATTTCGGGGGGGGGGGTTCAAACCGGTTAACCCCCCCCCCCCCCTGGATACGGCCTTGATCTTTTGCATAGTTAAATTTATTAATTTTAAAATCTTATAAAAGAGTTTGTTATTTGTTAATTAGATCTGGGAATACCGGTTTGATAGCCACAAAAACAAGTGATGGGTGACAGAATGTATTGGACTACTATAATTAGGGCTATATATTTGCACATTAGGGGGTTGGCGGTAAAGTATAGCGATCTGCATGCAAGATGAGTTAGCTACAATTATTCTGCATATTATGGAGTAAGAATTGTTTTCTAACTTCACGCTATCCAAATACTTTACCCCCACTCCCTCTAATGTGCAAATATACAGCCCAAATTATGTAAGTCTAATGCATTCTTTCATGTCACCCAAGTCTTGTGGCTATGACATATGAAACCGGTTTTTACAGTTCTACAGATCAAAATTCTTGTGTGTGTTCTGAATATTTGACAAGTGCTAAAGGTTTTATCGTTATCACCGAATTTTTGACTTCTTAGCTTGAAAATTTCAAATGAAAAATCGTCAACTATACCGTTAACTAATTAAAAAAACTTTCCCGACAAAATAAGTTTTCCCGAGAAAAGTAAAGAACTCTATTAGACAAAACATGAGCAAAAATTAAATCAAATAATCTACAAAGCGTGAAACCATGACAGATCAGCACTGAGAATTAAATAAAACTCAAACTGAACAGAAATTACAATATTTAACCGAGTCAAACTCAAAACGATCAGAAATTAACATAAGTTATGCGCAAAACCCCTATGCCTTCCCAAGGTCAGAACAAAATTTGCACTTAAATGAAAAAATATTTACTTTTGTAACTTTAATAAATCAAATAATATTAACATTTTGATTACTAAATATCAGTATATGTATAAGTAGAAGAGGGGGTACCAGCCGTGTCACGCACCCCTGCTGCCACCTACAACTTTTTTGCACCCCAAATAAGGGCATAGCCTCCCTAGGGAGAAAGATTACGTAATGGGGTCAATGACCTCTTTTTTCCAAGGTCGATTTATTTGATGTTTCTATGTGTAATAACTCCGGGGCGAAGGTTGCACATGCGCATTGAATTCTAACGGGAGCAATGTTATTGATCTAGGACTCGAGGGGGAAGTGAATTTCCGAGAAATTGATTGCGTAATCAAAGTGTGTCAACAACAACAACAACGACCTTGACATTCGCTGAGAGCGTGCACTTACAACAACAACAACATCGACCGTGGAACACCTGTGCTGTCGACCTCAATTCACCTATCGTGAATCGATAATTCCCCTTAGAAACAACAAATTAATTTCCCCTTTCTTGACAGATCAATCAATCAATGACATCATCTGTCAGACTTTAAAAATTTTCGCCATAGAAACATTTCTCCAGGAATAGATCCAAAATCATTAATGTCGTTGCCTCGGGAACAGTTCTACTGGTCGAACTCCAAAGGATATTAATAACCAAAAGCCTTGGAAACAATTAGGCAAGAAGCATCTTAGCGATGAATTGTTTTAGCACGCGAAAAGGTTTCATATTAATTTGAAATGCGTTAGCGCAGAGATGCCAATAACAAAGGAACACGCTGAATTTACGTTTAGGGATTATTTGGGTAAAACCGTTTTAGACAGGTTATGGAACTATTTCGGCAAAACAGATAGAGACATTTTAAAAGAAGATTTTGAAGAGATTTTAGAAGAGAATTTAATGGTGAAACTATGTGGTCGTTATAATACACAAGTTTCATTTGAACAGTGTTGTGAGGTCCTCTAACCCAACCCCAAAGGGTTCCAATCCTCCTACCCCAACCCCGAAGGAAGCCCCCGGTCCTCAAACGCCCCCCAAGCTCCCAAAGGCCCTCCACCGGTCCCCAAAGGTCCCCCAGGCCCCCAACTGTCCCCCCGGACCCTCAAAGGCCCTCCCAAGCTCCCAAAGGGCCACCGGCGCCCCCAAAGGCCCACCCAGACCCCCAAAGGCCATCCCCGGGCCCCCCAAAGGCCCATCGAGCTCCCAAAGGACCAACGGGGTCCCAAAGGCTCTCCACCGGCCCCCAACTGCCCCAAATGCCCTCCCATGGTCCTCAAAGGTCCCCCGGGCTCCCAAAGGGCCACCGGCACCCAAAGGCCCTCTACCGGTCCCCAAATGTCCCCCAGGCACCCCAAAGCCCACCCAGACCCCCAAATGCCATCCCCCGACCCCAAAGCCCATCCCCCCGTCTCCAAAGGTCCCCCCGAGCTCCCAAAGGACCACCGGCCCGCAAGGGACCCACAGACCCGCAAAGGCTCTCCCCGAGCACCCGTATTTCGTTGATGTGAGTTGTCTGAAACCTATGATTTGGGATGTGTAGTTTGCTACTTCATGCTTTTCTGAGCAGGATTTCTTAGCCATTCGTAGGTGTGTGTTGACTGAAACCAATACTTTGGGATGAGTAGTTTGCTATTTCAGGCTTTTATGAGATAGGTTTATTAGCATTTCGTTGGTGTGTGTTGAGTGAAAATTATGATTTGGGATATGTAGTTTGCTTTTTGGACTTTTCTGAGTTGGATTTCTTAGTATTTCATAGGTGTGTGGTGTCTGAAACCTATGATTTGGGATGTGTAGTTTGCTATTTTCGGCTTTTCTGAGCTGGATTTCTTAGCCTTTCATAGGTATGCATTGTCAGAAAATTATGATTTGGGGTGTATAGTTTGCTATTTCAGGCTTTTCTGAGCTAAGGTTTTCTAGTATTTCGTAGGTGAATGTTGACTGAAACCAATAGTTTGGAATGAATAGTTTGCTATTTTTGACTTTTCTGAGCTAGGTTTCTTAGTCTTTCGTTGGTGTGTGTTGACTGAAACCGATGATTTGGGATATGTAGTTTGCTATTTTTGACTTTTCTGAGATGGATTTCTTAGTCTTTCATAGGCGTGTATTGTATGAAACATATGGGTTGGGGTGGATGGATTGCTACTTTGGACCTTTCTGAACTGGATTTCTTAGCCTTTCATAGGTTTTTGTTGTCTGAAACATATAGTTTGGGATGACTAGTTTGCTATTTTTGACTTTTTTGAGCTAGGTTTCTTAGCCTTTCATAGGTGAGTGTTGACTGAAACTTATGATTTGGGATATGTAATTTGCTATTTCTGACTTTTCATAACCAGATTTCTTAGTCTTTCGTAGGTGTGTGTTGTCTGAAACCTTTGATTTGGAATGTATGGGTTGCTATTTTTTTTGAATTTTATGAGAAGGATTTCTTAGCCTTTCGTAGGTGTGTGTTGACTGAAACCTATGATTTGGGATGGTTAATTTGCTATTTTTGACTTTTCTGAGCTAGATTTCTTAGCCAATCATATGTTTGTCCTTTCAGAAAATTATGATTTGGGAGGTATAGTTTGCTTTTTGGACTTTTCAGAGCTAGGATTCTTAGTCACTCATAGGTGTTTGTTGTCTGAAACTTCGAGTTTGGGATGAGTAGTTGGCTATTTCAGACTTTTCTGAGCTAAGGTTTCTTAGTATTTCATAGGTGAATGCTGTCTGAAACTTATGATTTGGGATATGTAAATTACTATTTCGGGCTTTTCTGAGTTAGATTTCTTAGTCCTTCATAGGTGTGTAGTGTCTGAAACCTATGATTTGGGATGAGTAGTTTGATATTTTCGACTTTTCTGAGCTAGATTTCTTAGCCTTTCATAGGTATGTGTTGTCAGAACATTATGATTTGGGATGTGTGGGTTGCTATTTCAGGCTTTTCTGAGCAGGATTTCTTAGCCATTCGTAGGTGTGTGTTGACTGAAACCTATGATTTGGGGTGGTTAATTTGCTATTTTTGACTTTTCTGAGCTAGATTTCTCAGCCTTTCATAGGTTTGTGCTTTCAGAAAATTATGATTTGGGAGGTATAGTTTGCTTTTTGGACTTTTCATAGCTAGGATTCTTAGTCACTCAAAGGTGTTTGTTGTCTGAAACTTCGAGTTTGGGATGAGTAGTTGGCTATTTCAGACTTTTCTGAGCTAAGGTTTCTTAGTATTTCGTAGGTGAATGATGTCTGAAACTTGTGATATGGGATATGTAAATTACTATTTCGGGCTTTTCTGAGTTGGATTTCTTAGTCTTTCATAGGTGTGTGATGTCTGAAACCTATAGTTTGGGATGACTAGTTTGCTATTTTTGACTTTTCTGAGCTAGGTTTCTTAGTCTTTCATAGGTGAATGATGTCTGAAACCTAGGATTTGGGATATGTAAATTACTATTTCGGGCTTTTCTTAGCTAGATTTCTTAGTCTTTCATAGGTATGTGTTGTCTGAAACCTATGATTTGGGATGTGTGGCTTGCTATTTTTTGACTTTTCCTAGCTGGATTTCTTAGCCGTTCATAGGTGAGTGCTGTCTGAAACTTATGATTTGAGATGGTTAATTTGCTATTTCCGGCCTTTATTAGCTAGGTTTCATAGCCTTTCATAGGTGTGTGTTGTCAGAAAATTACGATTTGGGATGTGTAGTTTGCTATTTGGACTTTTCAGAGCTAGGATTCTTAGTCCATCATTGGTGTTTGTTGTCTGAAACCAATAGTTTGGGATGACTAGTTTGCTATTTCAGGCTTCTTCATTTTGAATTTCTGTCATGAAATGCAAGAGTTGGAAAATTAGGGTCTTAGTCCACCAGCTCAGTATTGGGGCCCCAGTCCACCAGCCTGAACGGTGTAAATTCACTAGCTCAGAATTGGGGTCTTAGTCCACCAGCCTGAATGGTGGAAATCCATTAGCTCAATATTGGGGTTTCAGTCGATCAGCCTGAATGGTGGAAATTCACTAACTCAGAATTAGGGTCTTAGTCAACCAGCCCTAATGGTGGAAATTCACTAGCTCAGAATTGGGGTCTTAGTCCACCAGCCTGAATGGTTGAAATTCACATTAGACGACACAAAAACTTACACACACAAAAACTTACACACACGCACAAAAACTTACACACACACACAAAAACTTACACACACACACACATGAAAACTTACACACACACACCAAAACTTACACACACACGATGAAACTTGCACACACACACACACAAAAACTTACACACACACACACACACACAAACTTTAACATTAACAAGATAAATAAAATTAAAAAAAAAAAAAAAATTCAAATAAAAAAATACACACACACACACACACACACACACACAAAACTTACACACACACAAACACGAAAACAAACAAACAAACGAAAAAACTAAAACACACAAACAACTTACACACACACACACACACACGAAAACTTACACACACACACGCAAAAACATACACAGACTCAATAAATTACAAACACACAAACATACACAAACACAAAATATAACACATGAACACAAAAAAACTCACAAAAAAACACGCCAAAACTTAAAAACAAAATCACAAATAAACACAAACACAAAAAAACATAAACACACTATCACACACACACACTCACAAAATAAAAAAAAAAAAAAAAACAAAACACACAAAAAAAAAAAAAAAAAAAGCCCTAAAAAACAAACACGAAACATCAAAAAAAAAATAAAAAATACACACACACAAAAACACAAACAAACAAAAAACCAAAAAAACAAACTTAGACAGACACAAAATTACACACACACACATAAACACAGAAACACACACAAACAAAAACATACAAACAAAAACAAAAAACTTATATAAAAACGAAATATATAATACAACAAAAAACTGACACACACACACAAAACTAAAACAAACGATCAAAATAATAAAACCACAAAAACAAACTTACACACACACACACGAATAATTACAAAATTACGAAAACACTTACACCCACAAAAAAACTATTACACACCGACACACATAAGAAAACATACACAAAAACTAACAAGAGCACAAGAACAATAAAATCACCACAAACACATATACACACACACACGAAACTTACACACACACGAAAAAACTTACACAAACACAATATAAGACACACACACAATTACAATCACACACACAAAAAAAAACTTAAAAACAAACGAAAAAACTCACACACACACACAAAAACTAAATCGATAAGTAAAAAACGAAAACACACACACACACACAAAACTAACACAAACTCACAAGAAAAAAAACACACACACGCCAAAACTAACACACAAAAAAAATAACACACAAAAACACACACACACAAAAAAATAAAAACACAAACAAACACACACACACACAAACAATAACACACAAAACCATAACACACACACACACACACACACAAACTTACACAAAAACACAAAAAACTTATATACACACTCAATATCTTAGACACACAAAAACTTACACACACACAAAAAAACTTACACACACGCACAAAAACTTACACACACACACACAAAACTACACACACACACACACGAAAACTTACACACACACATCAAGCACAACACACACACACACATCCACACACACACACACACACACACACACACACACACACACACACACAATAACTTACACATTCACACGAAAACTTACAAGCACACAAAAACTAATACACACACACACGAAAACTAACACACACACGTCAAAACTAACACACAAATAATCTTATACACAATACAAATTACACACACACACACACACAAAAACTAACAACCACACGCAAAAACTTAAACACACACACACACAAAACATACACACAAACAAAAACACAAACATACACACACACACAAAAACTAACACCCACACACAAAAAATAACACACAAAAAAACATTAACACACACACACAAATAAACAAAAAATCAAACACACACACACACACACCAAAACTTACGCACACACGCATACACACACACACACACTTACACACACACAAGCACACACACACAAACACACACATACACACACACACACACACACAAAAACTACATATGAACACAAAAACTGACATGCACACACAAACACAAACACACAAACAAACAAACACACACACAAACACACACACACACACACATTAGGTTATGTTATGTTTGGTTAGCCAATGTACACTTCACTGAGTTTAGCTAATGTTAGGTGTGAGTAGGGAAATAATATTTTTTTATTATTAGGTTAGGTTAGGTGTTATGTAGTTAGGTGAAGTTAGCTTAGGAGATGTGATCATACGGACGCACTCATATAGGTTAGGTTAGGTTTGATTAAGTTAGGTTAGGTCAAGTTAGGTTAGGTTAGAGGAATTGAGTTGAGGTAAAGAGAGGAGATGTTATCTTAAGTTAGGTTAGGCTAATTTAGGTTAGGCTAGGTTAGCCTACGTACGCGCGCGTACGTAGGCTCAACAAGCCTAACCTCTACTAGCCGATCCACTATCAATCAAATATCACCTAACTTAACCTAACCTAACTTAATCTAACCTAACCTAACTAAAAAAACCAACTAAAACTCCAACCTAACCTAAATGTGTGTAGATTAAGCCTAACCTAGCATAACCTATCCTAACCTAACTTAACCTAACTTAACATAACCTAATATAACCTAATAAAACACCTCACTTTTAGAATGTCTCTCCCCTAACCTAAGCTAACCTAAGTGAAGCGTACAGTGGCTAACCTAACCTAACTTAGTCTATAGTGTGTGTGTGTATGTGTTTATGTGTGTATATGTATGTGTATATATATATGTGTATTTGTGTATGTGCATTTTTTTTTTTGTGTGCATATGTAGGTGTTTGTGTTTGTAGGGGTGGGTGTGTGTTTGTGTATGTGTGTGTTTGCTTTTTTTTTTGTAAGTGTGTGTGTGTGTATGCGTTATAGAGTATTTGTTCGCTTGTGTGTGTTTGTGTGTGTGTGTTTGTGTGTGTGTTTTTGTTCTTGAATGTTTTTGTGTGTGTTTGTATTTTAGTGTGTGTTTAATTTTGTTTGTGTGTGTTAGTTTGTGTGTGTGTGTTTTTTTTTGTGTGTGTTTGTAAGTGTGTTTGTGTGTGCGTATGTGTGTGTGTGTGTGTGTGTGTGTCAGTTTTTGTGTGTCTAAGCTTTTGTGTGTGTATTTTTTGTTGTGTGTGTGTATGTTTTCGTGTGTTTGCGTGTATTAGAGTTTGTGTGCATGTTTGTTTTAGTGTGGATTTGTTTGTTTTTGTGTGTGTGTGTGTGTGTGTGTGTGTGTGTGTGTGTATTGTTTTGTGTGTGTGTGTTTTTTTTTTCGTGTGTGTGTGTAAGTTTTAGTGTGTGTGTGTGTTTTTTTTTGTGTGTGTGTGTGTGTAGTTTTGTGCGTGTGTGTAAGTTTGTGTGTGTGTGTAAGTTTTTGTGTGTCTAAGCTATTGTGTGTGGATATAAGTTTTTTGTGTGTTTGTGTATGTTTTTTTTTGTTTGTGTTATTTTGTTTTTTTGTGTGTTTTTGTTAGTGTTTGTGTGTGTGTGTGTGTGTTTGTGTGTGTGTGTTAGTTTTTGTGTGTGTGTGTGTTTTTTTGTGTGTGTGTATGTTTTTGTGCGTTTGTGTGTTTTTTTTTTTTTTAGTGTTTGTTTGTGTGTGTGTGTTTGTGTGTGTGTGAGTTTTTGTGTGTGTGTGTGAGTTTTTGCGTGTGGGTGTAAGTTTTTGTGTGTGTGTGTGTGTGTAGTTTTGTGTGTCTAATCTTTTGTGTGTGTTATTTTTGTTGGTCGTGTTCATTTGGTCGTTTTTGTTTGTATTTGTTTGTGTTTTCATGTTTGTGTTCTTGTGCTTGTTTATGTTTTTGTGTGTGTGTGTGTGTGTGTGTGTGTGTGTGTATTTGTTTGTGTGTGTGTGTAATATTTTGCATTTTTGTGTACTTTTTAGGGTGAGTGAGTGTAATTTTTTTTGTGTGTGTGTAAGTTTTTGTGCGTGTGTGTTAGTTTTTGTGTGTGTGTGTAAGTTTTTGTGTGTGTGTGCTATTTCGTTTGTTTTTATGTTTTTTGTGTGTTTGTGTATGTTTGTGTGTGTGTGTGTGTGTGTGTGTATGTGTTATTTTTAATTATTTTGTGTGTGTAAGTTTTTGTGTGTGTGTGTGTATTTTTGTGTGTGTGTGTGTGTGTGTGTAAGTTTTTGTGTGTGTGAGTTTTTGTGTGTGTGTAAGTTTTTGTGTGTGTGTGTGTAGTTTTGTGTGTGTGTGTGTGTGTAGTTTTGTGCGTGTGTTTGTGTTTTTTTTTGTGTATGTGTGGGTGTGGGTGTGTATTTGTGTTTTTTTTTTTATTTTGTTTAGTGTGTGTGTGTGAGTTTTTTTTTGTGTTCATTTTATTTTGTTTTCGTATTTGTATGTGTGTGTGTGTGTATTTTTTTTTTTTTGTTCTATTTTTGGAGTGTGTGTGTGATATTTTTCGTGTGTGTGTGTGTGTGTGTAATTTTGTGTGTGTGTGTAAGCTGTTGTGAGTGTGTGTGAGTTTTCGGGTTTGTGTGTGTGTGTAATTTTTGTGTGTGTGTGTGTGTGTGTGTATTTTGTTGTTTTCTATTATGATATTGCTTGAATGAATTATTCCTTTTGCAAGGTTAAGTTTGTGTGTGTGTGTGTGTGTGTATTATTTTGTGTGTGTGTGTGTGTATTTTTCTTCGTTTTATATAATTATTTGGATTTATTTTTTATTTGATAATGTGTGTATGTTTTCTTTATTTTGTGTGTGTGTGTATGATTTTGTGCGTGTGTGTAAGTTTGTGTGTGTGTGTAAGTTTTTGTTTCTTCTAATGTGAATTTAAAAAAATAAGTCTGTTGTACTAAGAAAAAAATACTGAGATAGAGAATTTCCACCATTCGGGCTGGTGGACTAAGACCCTAATTCTGAGTTAGTGAATGTCCACCATTCAGGCTGGTGGACTGAGACCCCAACATTGAGCTAGTGGATTTCCACCATTCAGGCTGGTGGACTAAGACCCCAATTCTGAGCTAGTGAATTTTCACCGTTCAGGCTGGTGGACTGGGACCCTAATACTGAGTTGGTGGACTAAGACCCTAATTTTCCAACTCTTGCATTTCATGACAGAAATTCAAAATGAACAAGCCTGAAATAGCAAACTAGTCATCCCAAACTATTGGTTTCAGACAACAAACACCAATGATGTACTAAGAATCCTAGCTCTGAAAAGTTCAAATAGCAAACTACACATCCCATATCGTAATTTTCTGACAACAAACACCTATGAGAGGCTATGAAACCTAGCTAATAAATGCCGGAAATAGCAAATTAACCATCTCAAATCATAAGTTTCAGACAGCACTCACCTATGAACGGCTAGGAAATCCAGCTCGGAAAAGTAAAAAAATAGCAATCCGCACATCCCAAATCATAGGTTTCAGACAACACATACCTATGAAAGACTAAGAAATCTAGCTGAGAAAAGCCCGAAATAGTAATTTACATATCCAAAATCCTAGGTTTCAGACAACACTCACCTAAGAACGGCTAAGAAACCTAGCTCTGAAAAGTCGAAAATAGCAATCCAGTCATCCCAAACTATAGGTTTCAGACAACACACACCTATGAAAGACTAAGAAATCCCACTCAGAAAAGCCCGAAATAGTAATTTACATATCCCATATCACAAGTTTCAGACATCATTCACCTACGAAATACTAAGAAACCTCAGCTCAGAAAAGTCTGAAGAAGCCTACCACTCGTCCCAAACTCAAAGTTTCAGACAACAAACACCTATGAGTGACTAAGAATCCTAGCTATGAAAAGTTCAAAAAGCAAACTATACCTCCCAAATCATAATTTTCTGGAAGGACACACCTATGAAAGGCTAAGAAATCTAGCTCAGAAAAGTCAAAAATAGCAAATTAACCATCCCAAATCATAGGCTTCAGTCAACACACACCTACGAATGGCTAAGAAATCCTGCTCAGAAAAGCCTGAAATAGCAACCCACACATCCCAAATCATAATGTTCTGACAACACATACCTATGAAAGGCTAAGAAACCTAGCTCAGAAAATTCGAAAATAGCAAACTACACAACCCAAATCATATGTTTCAGACACTATACACCTATGAAAGACTAAGAAATCCAACTCAGAAAAGCCCGAAATAGTAATTTACATATCCCAAATCATAAGTTTCAGACAGCATTCACCTACGAAATACTAAGAAACCTTAGCTCAGAAAAGTCTGAAATAGCCAACTACTCAACCCAAACTCGATGTTTCAGACAACAAACACATATGAGTGACTAAGAATCCTAGCTCTGAAAAGTCCAAAAAGCAAACTATACCTCCCAAATCATAATTTTCTGAAAGTGCAAACATATGAAAGGATAAGAAATCCAGCTCAGAAAAGTCAAAAATAGCAAAAGACCCATTCCAAATCAGAGGTTTCAGTCAACACACGCCTATGAAAGGATAAGAAACCTAGGTCAGAAAAGTAGAAAAAAAGCAACCCACACACCCCAAATCATTGGTTTCAGACACCACACACCTATGAAAGACTATGAAATCTAGTTATGAAAAGTCAGAAATAGCAAATTACATATCCCAAATCATAGATTTCAGACAGCACTCACCTATGAACGGCTAAGAAACCTAGCTCAGAAAAGTCAAAAATAGCAAACTAGTCATCCCAAACTATAGGTTTCAGACAACAAACACCTATGAAAGGCTAAGAAATCCAGCTCAGAAAAGTCAAAAGTAGCAATCCACCCACCCCAACTCAAATGTTTCATACAACAGACACCTATAAAAGACTAAGAAATCCAGCTCAGAAAAGTCAAAAATAGCAAACTGCATATCCCAAATCATCGGTTTCAGTCAATACACACCAACGGAAGACTAAGAAACCTAGCTCAGAAAAGTCAAAATAGCAAACTATTCATCCCAAACTATTGGTTTCAGTCAACATTCACCTTCGAAATACTAGAAAACCTTAGTTCAGAAAAGCCTGAAATAGCAAACTATACACCCCAAATCATAATTTTTTGACAACGCATACCTGTGAAAGGCTAAGAACTCCAGGTCAGAAAAGTCAAAAATAGCACAATGCACATCCCAAATCCGAGGTTTCAGACACCACACACATCTGAAAGACTAAGAGATCCAACTCAGAAAAGTCCAAAAAGCAAACTACATATCCCAAATCATAAGTTTCACTCAACACACACCAACGAAAGGCTAATAAACCTAGCTCATAAAAGCCTGAAATAGCAAACTACTCATCCCAAAGTATTGGTTTCAGTCAACACACCCCTACGAATGGCTAAGAAATCCTGCTCAGAAAAGCCTGAAGTAGCAAACTACACATCCCAAATCATAGGTTTCAGACAACTCACATCACCGAAAGACGGGTGCTCGGGGAGAGCCTTTGCGGGTCTGTGGGTCCCTTGCGGGCGGGGGGACCTTGGGGAGCGGGGGGGGACCTTGGGAGACGGGGGGTGGGGCTTGGGGGTCGGGGGAGGTCATTGGGGGGTCTGGGTGGGCCTTTGGGTGCCTGGGGGACATTTGGGGACCGATGGAGGTCCTTTGGGTGCCCGGTGGACCTTTGGGAGCCCGGGGAGACCTTTGAGGACCATGGGAGGGCATTTGGGGCAGTTGGGGGCCGGTGGAGGGCCTTTGGGACCGCGTTGGTCCTTTGGGAGCTCGATGGGCCTTGGGGGGGCCCGGGGATGGTATGTGGGGGTCTGGGTGTGCCTTTGGGGGCGCTGGTGGCCCTTTGGGAGCTTGGGGGGCCTTTGGGGGTCCGGGGGGCCAGGGGGGCGCCGGGGGGACATTTGGGGACCGGTGGAGGGGCTTTGGCAGCTTGGGGGTCCTTTGAGGACCGGGGGCTTCCTTCGGGGTTGGGGTAGGAGGATTGGACCCCGTTGGGTTGGGTTAGAGGACCTCACAACACTGTTCAAATGAAACTTGTGTATTATAACGACCACATAGTTTCACCATTAAATTCTCTTCTAAAATCTCTTCAAAATCCTCTTTTAAAATGTCTCTATCTGTTTCACCGAAATAGTTCCATAACCTGTCTAAAACGGTTTTGCCCAAATAATCCCTAAACGTAAATTCAGCGTGTTCCTTTGTTATTGGCATCTCTGCGCTAACGCATTTCAAATTAATATGAAACCTTTTCGCGTGCTAAAACAATTCATCGCTAAGATGCTTCTTGCCTAATTGTTTCCAAGGCTTTTGGTTATTAATATCCTTTGGAGTTCGACCAGTAGAACTGTTCCCGAGGCAACGACATTAATGATTTGGATCTATTCCTGGAGAAATGTTTCTAGGGCGAAAATTTTTAAAGTCTGACAGATGATGTCATTGATTGATTGATCTGTCAAGAAAGGAGAAATTAATTTGTTGTTTCTAAGGGGAATTATCGATTCACGATAGGTGAATTGAGGTCGACTGCACAGGTGTTCCAAGGTCGATGTTGTTGTTGTTGTAAGTGCACGCTCTCAGCGAATGTCAAGGTCGATGTTGTTGTTGTTGACACACTTTGATTACGCAATCAATTTCTCAGGAAATTCACTTCCCCCTCGAGTCCTAGATCAATAACATTGTTCCCGTTAGAATTCAATGCGCATGTGCAACCTTCGTCCCGGAGCTATTACACATAGAAACATCAAATAAATCGACCTTGGAAAAAGAGGTCATTGACCCCATTACGTAATCTTTCTCCCTAGGGAGGCTATGCCCTTATTTGGGGTGCGAAAAAGTTGTAGGTGGCAGCAGGGGTGCGTGACACGGCTGGTACCCCCTCCTCTACTTGTATATTAAACTGACAATGCACATTCATTTGTATTTTTCAGTAAAGTGCAAATTTTGTTCTGACCTTGGGAAGGCACAGGGGTTTTGCGCACAACTTATGTCAATTTCTGCTCGTTTTGAGTTTGACTCGGTTAATTATTTTAATTTCAATATTTAACCGGTTATTTATTGTAATTAAAGTTGCCCTCCAATCACTTTCGACTATTAAAAAGGGCACTAGCCCTTTGAATTTCCTATCGAATAAGCCTTTTATGAAGTTTCTACGACAACGCCTGCTATAGAAACCTTATATGCCCCAGGGCATAACTTATAACCCTTGCCCCGAGGGTTGTGAGGGAATGTCCTCCTCAAAATTATGTTTTCTATCTGGAAATCAACTACGCTGAACAAAATGGCTATCTCAAAATTTTGATTAGATGTGTTTGGGGGAATGATGGGCGTGGGGGGGGCTAGTTGCCCTCCAATCACCTTCGACTATTAAAAAGGTACTAGCCCTTCGAGTTTCCAATCGAATGAGCCTGTTTTGAAGTTTCTATGACTACGCCGTCTATAAAAACCTTACATGCTCCCAGGGCATAACTTAAAACCCTTGCCCTGAGGATTGTGGGGGAGTTTCCTCCCCAAAAACATATTTTATATCTGGAAATCAACTACGCTGAACAAAATTGCTATCTAAAAATTTTGATCGGATTTGTTTGGGAGAATGATGGGCGTGGGGGGGCTAGTGCCCTCTAATCATTTTCGACTATTAAAAAGGGCACTAGCCCTTTGAATTTCCAATCGAAAGAGCCTTTTTTTAAGATTCTACGACAACGCCTTCTATAAAAACTTTATATGCCCCCATGGCATAATTTAAAAGCCTTGCCCTGAGGGTTGTGGCGAAGTGTCCTCCTTAAAAACATATTTTCTATCTGGATATCAACTATGCTGAACAAAATGGCTATCTCAAAATTTTGATTGGATGTGTTTGGGGGAATGATGGGCGTGGGGGGGGGGCTAGTTGCCCTCCAATCACTTTCGACTATTTAAAATGATACTAGCCCTTCGAATTTCCAATCGAATGAGCCTGTTTTGAAGTTTCTACGACAATGCCTTCTATAAAAACCTTATATGCCCCCAGGCCATAACTTAAAACCCTTCGCCCTGAGGGTTTTGGGGGAGTGTCCTCCTCAAAAACATATTTTTATCTGGTAGCTAGTTGGGGCTAGGGGCTAGTTGCTCTCCAATCACTTTCGACTGTTGAAAAGGACACTAGCCACCTTCGATACGAAGTGCCCGGCTGAAGAAAAAAAAAACACATTGTGCCCACATCGTTCTTTACTTAGGCAGCGCTAGCGCGCTGGCTATGATTGAGTTCATCCAGTAGGCTACATTTTGTCATGTAACTTAGCTCTGGGGGATCTCATAAGCGATACTTTTCAAATCAATGTGGCTAGGCAAGGCAACTTATCTTCAAGGGGACACTTTTTTCAGACAAAATCAAAGTTAAGCGTCTGCTTTGCCTAACTATGTTTAACATGACTTAAATAATATTCTGCGGAGATTGGGTAGGATCGCAATTCTTTCACTAAACGATACTCCCTTATATGTGTTCTTTTAAGCCGTGTCGTGTAATGTCGATCCTAAAAAAATGTGTCCAGAAAACCAAAAAAATAAAATAATTTGAAAAATTAGTAATGAAACAAGGTACTGAGAAAAAAAAAGATGTCTAAGCACATAAATAAAACAACATAATATAATATCATCTGGAAGCAGTAGCGTTTCTTTTGTTCAATTCTTTAGAAATGTTTCTTTTGTTTTGTTTCTTTATTTTGTTTCTTTGTTTTGTTTCGTTTCTTAATTTTGTTTCTTTCTTTATAAATGTAATCACTACTACTGTTACAATTACTGTCTGCTCATTGTAGCTTCAAGTTGCCAGAGGTTAATGTAGCTGCGCAGGTTCCTCCTCCCTCCCATTGTGATCCTGGCTTCAATGTTCCTTCCGTCCCACAAAATTCTCACTTCTTTTAACAGTTTGATAATGACCTCTTCCCAAACCGTTTGAGGACGCCCTCCTTTCTTTTGGTCCTATTTGGGCCAAAACACGATATTTCACGACCTATAACCAGTTAGGCTAATAAATCTAACCGTAGTAGCCTTTTGTCATCTTAGCCCTAACCCAAGAATTTAGCTCTTTTTTTAGCCCTAGAATGTGGGATCGAACCATATTTTTCGCTCAGCTTCTTTTTGATATACCGCCATTGAAAGGAATGAGTTTTAATGTTATTAGACACTTTCTCTAAAAATTACCAAAACAAACTCGTGCTTTTTATCAATTTGGTAATTTTTGGCATATTTTTGTCAACCTTTTGGAGAGCCCATGTTTCAGAGCCATACTTAACCGCTGTCATTACAATGGCCTCTAGTATCCTAATCTTAGTTCTAAGACATGTTTTAGATTGCCTTTGTACCTTGAGTACCTTGAGTAGAAAGTAATGTCGTATCGTGTAATGTCGTGTCGTGTAAATGCCTCTTAAAGTAGAAATCCTTTTACAATAAGTAATGTTTTGTATATTTTAATTGCACTATTGTTGTAGCAACAGCACTTGCGTCCACTCAAAAACTTTCATATGCTTAAAATTCAAAACAGAAATTGAAGACGAGTATTTAAATATACTCAATTGCATATGTATCCTTTTGGCAATGGGATTTAACAGCTATTCTATTCCCTTCCTCTTTCTCTTTAGCTTACCAACATCATGGTAAGCTTCATTTTTATCAACATCATGAAGACCTTCCACGTAATTACTCCACGCGTAAAATTGAATCGACAAAGAGAAAGCAAGACATCAAGAAGAATCTCGTATAGGAATTCTGACAAAATTCATCAGTGTATGTTGATGATAATGTTGATAAAACTGATGATCTTGAAAAAAAAGTTTCCTTATCCAATTCTGACAACAACAAACATATTAGGTCATTCAGAAATGAGTCATAGACCGTACCTCGTGCATAAAGAGCACAGTAGACAGAATATACCAGTAAGCTTATCGCAGATCATTTCTGGTCTTCGTTCTCGGTGCGAACAAAAAGCTCCTCCCACTTATTTCTGCATTAGCGGGTTAGTACTTGTTTTCGATTAGATCACAGTCTGACTTGTCTACCCATGAAAAGATCGCGGGTTTCCACTTGTTTCCGATTAGATCACAGTCTGGCATGTCTACCCATGAAAAGATCTGACTTCGCTTATGTTTATATCTGCAAAAACGTTCTCCGGAGCACTCGCACCCCGGTCCGGGTTTTTATAATGGGTGAGATAGGGAATGATCATACTGGATAATTATATGAACTGTGATAAAGAGCCTCTGAGTCAGATGCGAACGTAAAATTTTATTTGGTGGGGGGGGGGGGAGGATAATGAAAAAAATTACGAGCGGGTAATAATCAAAAACAAATTTTATTTTATGGTTTGAATAGGATTTGTCCAAAAACCGAAATAAGGAGTTTGGTGGGGGGGGGGATTTTGCCCAAAGGCCCCCTGACCTGCACATGTCCCTACTTTTAGTCCTCATGAATTTTGCGATTTTTTATGATTAACTCGGTAATTTGTCCAACATATCTTTGAATTCAAAGTTTCGTAATCTTCACTGACAAAGGTCATGTTTCTTCGTAGTCATGATTTTAAAAACGTATCTCGGTGAGGCGCGAAGGTAGGGTTCTTTTGGAGGAAAACTTATAAACTTGAAAACGGTGAATTACACGTAAAATACAATACAGCGTAGAAAACATTGTAACATTTTTGTAACGGAGGGGCATAGACACAAACTCCTCCTCCTTTGCGTATTTGGCTGGGTGAGGTGGATCGAAAATCCTTGAAAAGCAGAGGAATTTTCAAAAGTATTATTCATTTAAGTACTCGTACTTTTTGGGGCTAAAATCTGGACTTTATATATTTTAACATGTTTTTCATAGAAATTTCGGAGACACAATTCTATAAAGGGGAAATTCTCCAGTCCACAGCTTCATTCAGGTAGGGGTAGGAAAAAATAATTTCTGAAAAATGTCCAATTATACCTTTCCTTCGACTAATTTAATTTCACATACAAACTTTCGAAAAACAAGCACCGATTTATTTTACCCTTTTCCAGCTCATAAAAACGAACGGAAGTCAGGTAACATTTAAGGGCTCCCGTTGTGTTTGCTCGTTACCCTATTTGTTATTAATCTAAAGGTCTTACAAGATAGCTTCAACAATTAACGCCAGACCAAAGCAATTACCTAGAGCGTAGATTAAAACTCGCGGAAGCTCTCTTGACATAAATAAATGGAAAACGAAATTACCCATCTTGGTCTTAATGTTCTGTAAACAAAAGAAAAGTGGTATGTTAAAGATCGGCTAAATAATGACTTGCCAAGTTAAGATGATGGACGGCGAGTTTTTTTGCCAACAAAATTTCTTTGCTTTTAAAATTTTTAATGACATTCGAAATTAAACCATTTTCGTAAGAAAATGGTTTCCAAGCGTTTCTACCGCTCTATATTTGCGAGATTTTCGGGGAAATCTTCGAAAATTTGGGGATAGTTGAAGCACTGAACAGAACGCAACTGATAAGCCAAAAGTAGTGAAAAAGAAAGGTAATACCAAGCTCTCAGGTGATATACTTGGGAAAAATCTGACGGTTTATAAGCGGCCACTAGCCACTGTATTCCTGTGTTGTTTTAAAATTATTTTTCTGCGAATAGGCAGCGCGGCGAGGGAGCGCACCTGGAGCATTGACGATAAATCCCATTAGTCCAGTTTTTTGTTTTTTAACATTAGTCCAGAAACAAATCACTCAGGCCTATTTTATTCCGTCCCTCCCCTGGTATTGTGCGCCCATAGGCCCGCGCCTAGTGGGCCTATTGGTTAACCTGTGCCTGCATGTGCCTGATCCAGGGTTGTTAAGAGAAATTTATAATAGAAATTAATGCTACAAGTTGAATAACTTTTTTTGTTTTTCTTTATAAAACAAACATTTTTAATTCCAAAATTTTGTATGATTTCGTTCTTATATTAAACAGAAACATTTAAATCGAAAGGTATATGTTTTCAAAACGTTTGGGAAAATGTTTCTTGATGTACGTCACGAGAATTCAAATGTAGGGAAGGATGAAGAAAATATTAAGTGCAACTCTTCGCTTCCATTATCGAGGAATACTGCTATGAACTGTCATGTTCATTTGTATTGGTACTACTTTCTTACAAAGAAAAAAGAAAACTAATGGGCCAAGAACAAATTTCTTCCCAGGCCTGTTATTGGTTCTCGATGGTCTCCCAGCAAAACATTGGACCCTTTTCTGAAATAAAGTCCTGTCCACGCGTCTGAGTGGGTTTACTTGGGGAAAAAATGTGTTGGTACCGCAAAGAATCGTGTTGGCACCACATTGAACCTATAATTAAAAGACAGCGATTGGTCCTTAGGGGTGCTGCAGCTTGTCCCAAAATGCCTATGATAACGCATTGCAAGGACAGGCGGTCAAATTCAGCGGCCAGAACTTACAGAGATTATCGAGTTCAGTGGAAGAAGGTTTTTGGGAGAATTCAACGGAAAAAGTTTTTTTCGCTGAAACTAAGGAGAAATAATAAAACTTAAAACAGATAAATATTACATATATTAGGGGAGTTCCCCCCTCCTCAACCCTTCGCTCTTATAATGAATTTTTTTTTTAGCACTTTAAAAAAGCTTCTTATTAAAATTCAATGGCTCTTGCGTTTCAGCGATTGTCCTTAAAGAATTAGGACAAAAAGTCAAACTTTAGCGCAAAGAGCAAGGGATGAAGAAGGGACAGCCCCACTCCTATAAGAAAAAAATTCTCTTTGTTTTAACTTTTAACATTATTCCTCATTTTTAGTTGAAAAACTTTGTTTTTTAATATCTTGTTAAAATATTTGATCATAATTCAAATTTTGGACAAAATTTAAATATTTCGTCTAAATTTGAATTTATTTGAATTTCGTCATTAATTTGAATTTATATAAATGACTCTGGTGTATTCCTTTTGTATGATAATTTATATTATTAAGTCATCCAACAGAAAACATCTTGTCTATTGAGGCTACTAAAGGACAATTTGTTCTCTCTTTTATATATTTGAAAACAAATTTATGGAATTTTGAAAAATACCCCGAAACCTCTAAAAATTGGCGTCGGATCGAAACTAAAAGTGATTGAATTTAATTCAACCGAGGACATTCCGAGGACATTCAATTTGGTGCAAGAAACTTGGAATCCTCAATAGTTGCAAGACTTGCGATACAATACTAATCCAAGAAAGAAAATGAGGAAACGGTGGGGACTTCCCGGAGACTGAGTTTCTTGGGGACTTCCGGTTTCTTGTTAAGTTTCTAAGTATTTAAGTTTTTAGGTGGCCATCGCTACCTCTAAAGTAGGGTTCTCTGATGTTTGAATACATTGTATTCCCATATTTAAATACGTTCGAACGTTGTATATAAAAAGAAAAGAAAAATATTACCATTTAAAATCGTCGAAAATAAAGTTACTTGCATCACTTGCCATCCCCCCCACAAGAAATTTCCTGGTGAGGCTTATGACAAGGGCGGATCCAGGATTTTTTTTAGGGGGGGGGGCAAATAGGTCGATCCGATAAACTTGCGTTAGGAGCAAGTTTAATTAACGCAAACTTGCGTTAATTAAGTAAATTACACTACTTTAGACTACGTTAGGGGGCGCGCGCCCCCCTTGCCCCTCTCATGGATCCACCACTGGCCTATGATAATCAACCTCGTTTTTTCCATCTTTGTGCCGGTAGGTAAGTGAATGTAGTATTTGTTTTAAAGAGAAATAGATTGGCTGCAATGGGATGGGTACTTTAAACCCCCACCCAGTACCAACAATAAAGGCATAGATCAGAAATATTTCCAGGAACCGTGAGGGATTACAAAACAATTTCTACCTCACACTTCCAGAAAAATCATTCCATATTTATCTGAAGGATTAATGAGAGTTCAGATAAAGGGGCATTAAGATGTATTCTTTTAGGTATCCGACCCCTCCCTCTTCTATAATATGACCCACCGCCTCTCCTTCGCATAAAGTTGTATGAAATATGAAGCAAATCAGTTTAGTTAAATAAATCTTTAAAATAAAATTCAGAAATATTTTTTTTTTAATAAGAAGGGAGGCATCACCCCGCATCAACCTTCTTCAAGATTAGTATAAATGAAGGAAGATGAGAGATTAATTCCTAACACCCCCACGCCCATTTCTATATTTATCTGAAGGCTGATGGCGAGTTAGATGATTTTGGCATTGAAATGTTCTCTTTTATGCATCTGACATCCCCCCCATCCTGCCTACACAATAGCCTCTCCATAGCCCACCACCCCTCCTTTCTAATAGTTGTTATGCAATTATGCATCAATAAATATAATTTCATGAAAAATCAAGTGAGTCAACTTAGTTAAATAAATCATCAAGATAAATGTCCATATATTTATTTTGTATTGACAAGATAAGTGTCCATTTATTTTGTATTGACTACGTGACTTTTCAGGAAGGTATGAGCCACCGAGCGCCATTACTTCCTCTGCAACTGGGAAGCTCAATATATTGTTTTCCAATGCTTTTGATTCAATTGGGCACCGCAGAATTACCAATTCTTAGCAACTTGGCCCTCTTTGGGGTTAAATTGTAGCTTGGTGCGACAAAATAGCAGAAAACGCCACTTTTTCGTGACACAACCAGTAATTTATATTCGTTTAAATTTACTAGGTTGTTAATTTATGTTTGTATTTGGTTTAATTTACTCGTTTGTAGTATTATCTGTTGTTTTTGTCTTTTATGTTATTAGCCATATCATTCGTTCCAGGTTAGAGGTGTTACATAACTTTATTTCTGCTTGTCTTAGGCTTTAATATGGGTCTTTAATTTTCACTGAAAACTTATTTCGAAATTTTGGTATATTGATATCTGTTCGTTTTTTAGTTGGTATATTTGTAATATGGGTAAAGTGTAAGAATAGCTGTGAAGTTTCTTTTTTAATCTTCTGCTTAAGAAATGAAACTTGGGTAAATTTTCCGTACGGCTTTAATGCTGATTAAAAATACACAAATCGCCACCTTCGCTAAGTCACCCCAGCCCCGCCACAAATGGGGCAAGACATAGCCAGATTTACCGGCATTATTTGAAAAACGAACAGAAAATATGCCATATATGCAAGGCCGTATCCAGGAGGGGGGGGGGGGGTTACCCGGTTTGAACCCCCCCCCCCCGAAATTTTTTGACCGACTCGAAAATAAGTCGAAAATTAGTAAAACCTAGGTTAAAATCAGTAAAATTAGTCGAAAACTGAGTCAAAAATTAGTAAAACCCCCCCCAAAAAAAGTCAAACATTAGTAAAAACCCCCTGAACAAAACTCGTGGATACGGCCCTGCATATATGAAGGGTTGTCCCCTCTTCGATGCCTTATTGTTTACGCTAAATTTTGACTGTTTGCTAAAATTGAAACTCAGGGGCTGTTTAATTAGAATAGGAAGCTTTTTTAAAAGTGATAACAGCTTTAGCGTGAAGAGCAAGGTATTGAGAAGGGGCGATCCTTCATATCCGGAATAAATCTGCCAAAACTAATATGCAAATTGTGTTTTAATTTTTCATGCACCGTTAGCCAATATCAAACCTGCATTAGTTGAAAAACGTTCAGAAATTAAATAAAAACAAGTTTGAGATTAAAACTTAAAACTAACAGCAATTATTCCGTATATGAAAGGAGTTGTCCCCTCCTCAACGTTTCGCTCTTTACGCTGAAGTTTGACTCTTTTTTACCACTCTACTTTCTAAAATAACAAAAACAATTTTTTTTTTGGGGGGGGGGGGGGGGTGTTCAACAAGGATTTTCTTCGGGGGGGGGGGGGGTTAGACAACGATTTTTTTAAGGCGGGGGGGTTAGACAAGGTTTTTTTTCGGGGGTGGGTTTACAAAAAAACGCATAGAAAATACCCCCGCCCCGTAGATACGGCCTTGATATAAAGCCAGATTTGATTCCTAAACTTTTTGCTTTAATCAAGGTTCCTTTGACTCCATCCACATACCCTATAGTTTTTAAGTGGATCAGCAAAAAAAAAACGAACTTTCTACGTGAGAAAATCGGTATAACAAAATGTTTCTTCTAAATTTTTTTTGTCCTCGTTGATGCCCCCTTTGCCCAGTCTATTTAACCTAGAAGTTTTAAGTCAATTAGAGAAAAGGTAACATTTGGTTCACCTTGGAGTGTCACAAATCGGTACAACCCAATTCTTTTCCACGGACTTTCTCCCCTTAGGTGTGTTTGCCCAGTATACATTCCCAGGAAGTTCCAAGCCGATTGGAAACAAAATAAGCGTTGCCTTATTTTGGGTGGCAGGAGTCAATACAACCAATTATTTTTCAATATTTTTTTTTGTGCCGTCGTCGAACTTCCCTTGTCCCTGTCTGCATGCCCTGTAAGTTCCATGCAAAAAAAAAAATTGTACTTTACTGAAAAAAAATCAAATGAATCTACAGAAAAAAATGTGCATTGTCAGTTTAATATTCTGCTCGCTTTGAGTTTGACTCTGTTGTTTATTTCAATTTCTGTTTGATTTGGGTTTTGTTTAATTATTGATACTGATTTGTGGTAGTTGTATGCTTGGTAGATTATTGTATTCTATTTTCGTTTATTATTGGTTTAATGGAGTTCTTTACTTTTTTTCAAAAAAATTATTTTGTGGAAAAAGTTTTTTTAAATTAATTTATATTCGTTTTATATTGACATAGCATTTTCAGTGAAAAAGACTGAGCCTCTTCTAAAGTTAAACAATTATGGGGTTTGTTTCAACCCCAAAAGCCGTGGTATATGATATTTATACTATTTTGAATAGAATGGCTATCTCAAAATTTATATTAGATGCATTTCGGGACAGTACGACGTGTGTGTGTGGGAGGGGAGGGTGGGGGGTGTTGGAGTAGTAAACCTCCGATCACTTTGACTCTTAAAAAGAGCACTAGAGGGTCTGATTACCAATCCAATGAGCCCTCCTCCGAAATTTATATGACCAAACCATTTTATTTTATGACCATTTTATTATTCTATAAACACCTTATATGCCCCTAGGGCATAACTTACAACCCTTGCCCCGAGGGTTAGGGGGATTTGTTATCCTCAAAGACACAATTTTCAGACCTTTCAAATACGTAGAACAAAATGGCTGTATCAAAATTTTGATTGGAAGTGTTTGGGGAAATGCTGGGCGCGGGGGGGGGGGGGGAATTTACCCTCTGATCGCTTTTGACTAATAAAAAAGACACTAGTCCTTTCAATTTCCAATCGAATGATCCCTTTTTGAAGCTTCTACGACAAAATTTTCTATAAAAGCCTTATATGCCCCAAGGGCAAAACCTGCGACCTTTGTCCTAAGGGCTATGGGGGGAAGGTTGTCACCCTCGAAGACATAACTCCTAGACTTTTCAGCTACGTGGAACAAAATGGCCAAATAAATATGTTGATCGGAAATGTTGGGGAAAATAATTGGCCTGGGGAGGGTGGTGATCCTCCCTCCGATTACTTTTGACTATTAAAAAAGGCACCAGCATTCTCAATTTCCAATCGAATGAGCACTTTTTGAAGTTTTTACGACAATGCTTTCTATATAAACCTTATATGCCCCCATGGCATAACTTACAACCTTAGGTCTGAGGGCTGTGGGGTGGGGAAGGGGTTATCATACTCAAGGACATACTTTCCAGGCCCTTCAACTACGTTCAACAAAATGCCTATATCGAAATGTTGATCGGAAGTGTTTGGGGAAACGATGGGCTTAGAGGGGGGAGGGGGGTATTCGCCCTCCGATCGCTTTTGACTATTAATAAGGTCACTATCCCGCTCAATTCTCATTTGAATGAACCCTTTTTGAAGTCTCTACTACAAAGGTTTCTATAAAAAACCTTGTATGCCCCTAGGGCATAACTTAAAAATTTTGCCCTGGGGGTTATAGGGGGTTTGTCATCCTCAAAGATATAATTTCTGGACCTTTCAACTACGTTGAGCGAAATGGCTATCTTAAAAGTTCTATATGATGTGTTCGGAGAAATAATGGGCGTGAGAGGGGGGTTAGTTGCCCTCCAGTCACTTTTGAATATTAAAAAGGGCACCAGACCTTTCAATTTCCACTCGAATGAGCTCATTTTGAAGTTTTTACTACAACACTTTCTATAAAAATCTTATTTGCCCCCAGGGCATAAATTACAACCCTTGCCCTGAGGGTTGTGGGGGGGGGTTGCCATCCTCAAAGACATGATTTGCAGACCTTTAAACTATTGTGAACAAAATGGCTATCTCGATATTTCGATTTGATGTGTTTGGGGAAATGGTGGGCATGAGAGGGGTATTAATTGCCATTCAATAACTTTCGACTATTAAAAAGGGCAATAGCCCTTTCAATTTCCAATCGAATGAGCCCTTTATGAAGTTTCTACAACAATACTTTCTATAAAACCTTATATGCTCCCAGGTTTGTGTTTTATTTGTGTGTTTATATTTAATAAAATCAAAGTTCAAAGTCAAAGTTGAAGTTTTGCCCCTTCACCAAAGTCAAATTCCAAGCCCATTTGATCCCCGAAACTCCTTGAGAATCTCAACTTAATCCCCAAGTCCTACCAGAGATGTTGCAGACACGGTATTTTGGTACCCAGGTAATACATAGTTTCTCTTGACTTTCGTCGCTACTTAGCCTAAAATAGATCCCAAGTCTAAGGGAGGCTTATAGCACCAACACTTTTAGAGAAGTCAGAGGAAAAGTATATTCAAAATTCCCTCCACAGGCCATTTGAAGTTTTCTCCTGCTTCTCCTTCCTTTTCCCAACAGTACCTGAAAGTTTTAACTTCATCCCCCCAAAGTGTTATTGCAGATTTACTATTCAGATAACCTGGATACTCAAGGTTTCTTTGGATTTACCTCTATCTCCTCCTCCAAGGCAAAATTTGAAGACCCCTTGGTCTCTCCAAGACTTCTTACAAGTTTCAACTCGACCTTACGAGGCGTTCCCGAGATATAACATGGTATTCACGTGACGGTAAGACAGCAAACCTTGTTGATTATGTTATAGTAAACCGAAGACTGGCAGGATAAATACAAGATACTAGGGTATATAGGAGTGCTGTTATTGATGTTAAAAATAAAGATCACCATCTAGTAGTGTCTAGGGTTAATTTATAGCTAAAATTTCGGAAGAGTAACTACCTTCCGGAGAGTTATGATGTTGGTAGACTCCAGGATGAGAATTTGAGAGACACTTTCCAGGAAGAGTTGAATACTAAACTTAAGAGTTTAAAAACTGACAATGTCGAAGATGGCTGGAATGATTTTAGAAAAATAATTTGTGAAGTTGCTGAAGGTGTCTTAGGGAAGATAGCTAGGACTGCAGCTAAGAATATTAGTGAAAAAGTGTTATGTTTAATAGAAAGGAGAAGGGACTTGTACAAGAATTATCTAAGTGATGGATCATATGAAAACAAAAGGAATGTAAAGAAAGTGGAGAAAGCATTAAAATATGAACTAAGGAGGCGTGAAGTGGAGGCCATGGATAAACTTGCCAAGGATCTGGAAGATGCAGCTAGACGGCATAATAGTGAAATACTGTACTGGTATGTTAATAAATTGAGAGGGAGTAGTTAATACGGACTTGTCCCAGTTAAAGATAGGAATGGGGCCGCAGTTAGTGATAAGGAAAGAGTTAAAGAAAGATGGGCAGAATATTTTGAGAATTTGCTAAACCGAGATAGAGTTGCAGGAAAAGATATAGAGGAAAATCAAAAGAGTTTGTCATAACTTGAACTTGAAGGATGATTTGTTTTGTGATGAAGAATTAGCGACAGTACTAAAAGGAATAAATAATAATAAGGCTCCAGGTGCTGATAGTTTGACAAATGAGTTTCTTAAATATCGTGGCTCTGAGGTTAGAAATAAGTTAGTGAAGATTATGAATATGTTTTTTGAAAAGGGGGAAGTACCTAAGGATTTTAGGAAGACCCTTAATTAAGCCATTTTATAAGAAAGGTGATAAGAGTGACTGTGGAAATTATCGAGATATTAGTCTGGTCTCTTTAGGTAGAAAATTACTTAGTAATATGATACTCTTTAGACTGAGAGATGCTGTAGACAAAGTTTTAATAGAAGAACAGTGCGGTTTTCGAAAAGGTAGGGGATATGTCGACCAAATTTTCACTCTTAGGTTAATAATTGAGAAGTGCCTGAGTTGTCAAACACCTTTGGTCCTCAGTTTTATAGATTATGAGCAAGCGTTGGATACACTTGATTGAAGGGCTTTAGCAAAGGTTTTATCCTTGTATGGTATACCAGACAAATACATTAAAGTGCTTAGTGCTGTGTACGAGAATAACACTGCTGCGGTTAAGGTAGGAAATGAGGTTAGCAGCTCGTTTTGTATTAATTCAGGAGTTATGCAGGGTTGTGTTCTCCTGAACTTCAAAGTCTCCTGAACTTAGATTATGCTGTATGATTTAAGCATCCTAGATGAAAGTTTGAGCAAAGTGAATGAACTTTTAGAGGTTTTGCGAGTTCAGGTTGCTAGAATAGGTTTAAAATTAATGTTAAGAAAACTAAGTCACTAAGCCTAGGAATAAGAGAAGATGAAAAGGTGATGTTGGGTAATGAAAAGATTGATCAGGTGGGCAGCTTCACTTACCTTGGTAGTATTATCCGTAAAGACGGTGGGAGCAGTGAAGATGTTAAAAGTAGAATAGCCAAAGCTCAGGGTGTTTTTTCGAAGTTAAAAAACATTTGGAAGAATAGGAAGATAAGTCTGCAAACCAAGATTGGAATATTAGAAGCTACAGTGATGACAGTGGTCAAATATGGCCCTGAAGCATGGGAGCCCCGAAAAGCAGATGGAGATTTGCTAGATGCTTTCCAGAGAAATTGTTTACGGATTGATCTGTGTATCCGGCTGACTGACCGTATTTCAAACAGTAGGCTGTATGAAAAATGTTGTTTAATCCCGCTTTCTAGGGCTATAATAAAAGAAAGCTTGAGGTGGCTAGGGCACGTTCTGCGAACGAAAGATGACAGATTGCCGAAAATTGTCCTTTTCGGCCAACCGTCTAGGGCTAAACGGAAAGCAGGTTGTCCTCGTTTGGGGTGGGAGTACGGCATAAAGAAAGATTTAAAGGGAATGGGAACTTTCTGGGAGGGTGTAAAAAGGGAGGCTTTGAATAGATTGGGATGGTGGAGGAGCGTGCGTAGCTGTGTCGGCCTCAGGTGGCTAAGTACTGCGGTGAGTTGTTACTAGTAGTAGTTTTCCCGAGATATTGGAGATAACGTATTTTCAAAACTCGGGTGCCCGTAATTTTTTTTTAATTCGCTCAGATGTACATGCGTTGCATGTCTATAGGCCTACTCTTGGGATAATGCGGGATACTTCTGCCTAGCAAACGGTCCTAAGAATTTCAAAGGGGCGCACCCCTTCTAATAAAACCTATATGTTAACAATGGAAATTTACTTAAATTAGGGCCATTGCCTCTGGGACTACAGGAAGGCATACCAACCCCGGAGGAATGCCTTAACAGGCATTGATGACCATAATGACCTTTCGATTATTAAACGTCTATTTTTTAATTCATATTCGATGCCATAGGAGACATAGTGGTTTCCTGGAGCACACAAAAGGGCACAATACAGGGGGCTGGCTGCTCTCCATCAGCTTTTACCATTAAAAGGAGGCTATTACTTTCAATTTCCAGTTGAATGATTCCCTGGTACTTGTTTATTATCCCGACCATGCTCAAGACGTGTAATTAGGCTAATGATAATGAAATATACAAAAATCTGGTAAAAATATAATAATTAATTATGGAAACTACAACAGAGAACTATGAAAAGCAGGCTGCCCAGAATGTATTATTTTAAATACCTAACCTAATCTATCCAACTCTATATGTTAAATATTTAATTAGAATATACCTACATAGCAGTTTATCTCACTCAGATTAAGGTGATTATAAGCGAATGCAGACAGAGAAACCGGTTCTATTCAGACCAAGAGCTTGGGTGGGGTCGGGATAATAGACGAGTACCGATTCCCCTTTTAAGTTTCTAAGACTACGTCTTTCGTTTGATGTGAATGGTGAAAAAATGTAATTTTCTGTGAATTAACTCGATTCCCTTAGTAAATAAAAGATAGGGTCGAATATATTGCGTTAGGTTTTGCAGCAAATGTGTTGACTAAGTTTTTCATCGGCCCGATTTTGAACAAATGGCTGATTTGAACAATAATACTACTGTCACGTCACCATAAACAGTAAACTTCATGCTTTCAGTTTTCTGGTCTCTTTTAAACTTAGCGTGAAGCAATATTTTGTCTTTTGTCATTAACTTTCACAATTGCAATATGTTTCATATCAATACATTGTAAAGGACATGTGACAAGATTTTTAAAAGCCATACAACAGACACCAGAAAATTACTCGCTTACAACGATGCAAATGGAAATTTCAAATGGATTAGTTACAGGATAACACCTTCAGTATTTACACAAAAGGATGGTTTTACCGTGATGAATCGGCGAAAATAGAGTAGAAGTTATGGGTCTGAGCGAGTTTGATTGTCTGAAGACGTTTTGATAATACGTATTGAAAATTTGTATTGACTTAATAAATTATCTTATGGACATTTCGTCTCTCAGAGACAAGGCAATATCCAGCGGAAGAGTTTGAATCCCCCCCCCCCGAATTTTTTTTTTGTCTGACTGGTGAAAACATAACAGAAATGCATATAAACATATTTTTCATGCGTTTTCGAAGTTTTTTATCCCCCCCCCCCAAAAAAAAACACCCCCTCCTTCCAAAGAAAATCCTGGATACGGCCTTAGTCAGAGCATAGCATTATTGCTTGTTTCCATGTAAGATTTATTTCTCGGAAAATTTGAGAGCAACGAGAAAAATTATTCTAATATCTTTGGCCCGAAGATTGACTCAAGAAGCTAATTTTCCATATGGTTATTGAAACAGAAATTTAAAACATTGTTTAGAACGCTTGGTAGTCAAAACAAGTACCTTCGCTTTGGGTTTCAGGCCATCTATCTTTTTGTTAATTTTTGAAATTTAAGATTTACGATTTTTATTTCACATCATTATCGTCCAGTAATGTATGAAAATGGGAATGCTGAGCTTAAACGATTTTTTATTAATTTTTATTTAGTTTCTGCCTTGTTAATTAGAGTTAAAATAAGAATGCATTTTATCACCTCTTCTAAACTACAACCAAAAAAGCTATCAAAATTCTTTCTTCATTACATTTCAAAAACTTCTATTGAATCGACTCCAGTTCTAGTATATTTTAAGCATTACAGTTTGGGCGGTGTTGTAATTTGGGCATCAACGTTTCTGACCTGGATTGCGTAAATGACACTGTAACCTTCATTGCTGATCCAGCAACTGCCCAAGCAAAGCTAAATAAAAAGAAAACATATTTCGCTGGTGGGTATGGAAATCAACATGGCCAAAACCAGTGGCAAACTCAGAAAATAATTATGGGGGGCGGCTGACCGATGGTCCCTGGGCCGACCAGCGGAAAACTATTTAAATTCATTAGCATAACCGGAATTTTAAGCTTTTCAGATAATTTTTTTTTTTGAAAAGGGGGGGGGGGGCTATAGGCCCTTTAGCAACCCCCCCGTGGGTGGGCGCCTAGCCAGAACTAAAATCATAGACCTAAATACAGTCGGATTACCAGCTTGCACTTTCTAGAAAAAGGCTGATAGCTTCACTTACCATGGCTCACTGATAAACTCACGTGAGGACTTTGACCTCAACTACAGAGTAGAATCAACAAATCCCGTGTCATCTTCTCGAAGCTCCGTCGACATTGCTGTAACGGTGGCAGATGAGCACGAAGACTAAGCGTCCTGGTTCGACAACTCCTTTGATACGAAGTGCCCTGGTCTAAAGGAAAAAAATAAATAATGCATTGTGCTAACATCGTTCTTTACTTAGAAAGCGTGATTGCGCTGCCTATGACTACAGAGTAGATTCAACAAATCCCGTGTCATCTACTCGAAGCTCCGTCGAAATTGCTGTAACGGTGGCAGATGAGCACGAAGACTAAGGGTCGATTCCTGGTTCGACAAAACGTTAATAATACTTAATAAAAATCAAATTTTTGCTCTAGGTGAGAGCGAATTAGCAGCTGGAACAATCGAAAATGAAAAAAATTGGTCTCTTTTTTATTCTGCTTGTATTATTCTTAAACAAAACTATGACTAGGAATAGACATAGTATCAAAAGTATCAAGTATCATAGTATCAAGGCTTCCCCTAGGAATAGACAAGTATCAAAAGTATCAAGTATCAAGGCTTCCCCGAGGAATAGACAAGTATCAAAAGTATCAAGTATCATAGTATCAAGGCTTCCCCGAGGAATAGACGAGTATCAAAAGTTGGCAATTCAGCTGATTGTAAGAATCTGGAATACTATTTCAAGCGTTGAAAATACTCATGTCTTCCTTCTCCAGGTCATTCAGAGCAGACCACTTGTGTATTGAACTAAGATCATATTTTGTTTTTCTTCTCCACTTTTTCGAATTCAACACAAAGACGTTCGAATTTAGAGGATCATATCTACTTTTTTTTAAATCCAGCAACTGTATTTCAAAGCTAGCAATGTCAATTTCAAAAGGAGAAAATTTCAACTTGGTTATCGCAGCATTAAGAGGATTTTGATGCAATAAAGATATAAAAAGTAGAATAACAGAGCGCAGGGTGCTTTTGGGCGGTTGAGAAACGTTTCGAAGAATGGAAAGATAATTCTGCAAATTGAAATTAAGATATTGGAAGCCAGTGTCCTAACTATGGTAAGGTATTGGTCCGGAACTTGGCTTTGGAAGGCTGAAGAAGCTTTGTTATAATTTTTTCAAAGTAAACGTCGAAGAAACTTCAAAGGGTGATCATTCGATTGGAAATCAGAGTTCTAGTGCCCTTTTTAATAGTCGAAAGTGATTGGTTCTAAAAAAGTGATTGGTTCTAAAGTGAAAGTTCTACTTTTTCTAAATTTCTGAAACCAGCTGACAAAAAGCTTCCCTCATATTTGAAAATATTTTTTCAAAATGGTGTTTATTAATAGAGGAATTACTTTCTTGGCGATACTGCAGCAAGCTCGAAAAGTGAAACAATGTTTCCCTTTCAATATTCTGAGCAAAAATGACTTTTTTTTTCGAATGTTATCGCTTCTTCTAACAAGTAAGAAATTAAGTTTCCTTTCCCTTGTATTTTACCATTAAGCTGATTTAGATGATAAGTAACGTTTACCATGACATAAAAGTTTTGGATCCACTGATCGTTGGTTAGTTCTGGATATTAAACGCGCTTCTCAAGGAGAAATGTGCTAATTTCTGGAAAAAGGGACGCGAAACGTTTTGAATCGTCCCCTCTTAACAACCAACTTACCTTGTTATGAAGTAGATGATCAGCGTACTCAATCTCAGTTTCAAACAAAAAATCTTTGAACTGGCTATGGTTAAGAGCTTCAGCTAAAAAATAATTGACAATTGTAACCACTAATTCCATATATTTGCAAATTTCTTCCGGGAATATTTTGCACACGAAGCACTTCTTGATGAATGATCGACAGGTATTTCGGGATTAATTTTTCTTTCAAAATAACAACACGCCGTTTTTCTTACGCCGGTCATACTTTCGGCCCCATCTGTTGAAATCAACATAATTTTATCGAGGGGATATGATGTTTATCCATACACTCAATTAAAGCACTTGCGATATCTTTTCAAGTGTCTGACCTTTGAGTAGTAATAATCCTAAGAGTTCTTCTTTGGGGCCTGAATGAGAAATAAGTCTTACAAAAAGTGGAACTTGTGTTGTATCATTTATGTCTTAAGACTTGTCAACTGCTATTGATACAGCCGAAACCAATTTCAGATCTTCCATATGCTGTGTCTTTGTATTCGAACAAATTTTAATTGTTCTAATTTTAATTGTTTTAGAAGACAATGGCAACTCTTTAATTCTTTTCAAAATATCTGATTTGTTATTAAAATCTTTTAACTTAAACACAAAATTAAACATGTTCTCACAGGCTATAGAAGAATTTTAATTTGTCAAGATAACATGCAATTTTTTCTTACCAAGTTTTTTTTTAATGACAATATTATTGTGCCTTACGAGGACATTTGTGCCAGAGCCGCACTTAAGGGACCAAAGAGCCACATTCGGCTCTGGAACCGCACTTTGTCGGCCACTGGGCTTGGGCATTGGTTCTTAAACAGTTCCTGTTTCGTAGTCAATTCGCATCAAATTTGGAGCAAATTCAAATTAAATTTCAATTTCCACCTGAAACAAAGCGGTTGTTAGTTATTTTTCAACTGAAATACGTATATATATACACACACACACACACACACACACACACATATATATATATATATATATATATATATATATATATATATATATATATATATATATATATATATATATATACATATATATTGTTGGATTACAATTTTCTTGTTGATAAACATTGCAAACAATTTTCCTTGAATCTCAAACAATTTTTTTACAGTGTGGAGCTGTGTCAGGGGTGGATCCAGGATTTTTTTTAGTGGAGGGAAAGGGGGCGCAGAATAGGTTGATCCGGGAAAATAATTTTTTGGGTGGGGGGGGGGGCAAAACAGGTTGATCCAATAAACTTGCGTTAGGAGCAAGTTTAATTAACGCAAACTTGAGTTAATTAAGTAAATTACACTACTTTAGACTACGCTTGGGGGGCGCGTGCCACCCTCGCCCCCTCTGGATCCGCCACTGAGCTGTGTGTCCAGGCTTCCAAACTTTACCTATCATGGCACTTATTTTGTCGATATATGTATCATCTGCGATTGAGTGGCGGTCGCATATTTGTCTGGATGTAGGCTACGGCCATACCTAAGCACATGCATACCCAGACATGCAAGTTTGGGCATATATGCCTTTTTTGCTTTTTTCACTTGTTTGAATTTGAGCCAAAAATATTGTTGGAAATCATTTTTTTCTTTTTTTTTTTACAGTGTAGAAGTCGTGCTGGACCTGCATGTTAACACCGCTTAAATAAAAAAAATACAGTAGTCTATTTACAGTAAAAATTAAGTAAGTAAGAACATGGTTCATTGATTTATTCGGGCTGGTTACGGTTTGTGACCTCGACAGAAAAAGTCATATTGACACGAGACGTGAGACAATATATTATCTGCCAATATATTAACAAGGTGATGTGACATATGTTTGGGAAATTACCCGTTTCAAGCCTGTTATTATTGTGAATTTTTACGAATTTGAACAAAAGCTTTTCACTTTTTCTAATCAACTTCAAGATTTAAGACGTCAACTTTGATTCAATGATTACCTGTCTTTGTTCTGATAATAATGAGTAAATTTAATGAAAGATATTAAAACGAAGGCGCGTAATTCAGTTGCCTTAATCAACCTTGTGGTGTGCTAATGTCTTGTTATATTCCCATAATTTCATGCACTGTGATTATATTTTGAGTCTTTAAGCAAAAAAAAAAAAAAAAAAAAATATTTTAAGACGGAGTCAGTTACAAAAACACTCTATAGCCTGCTTGAAGTTTATCATTCCTTACTTAAGGTATATCATACCTAGGCTTTCCCGTAGGAGTTTGTTCGCTAGATGGCCTTAAGCTAAAAAGAAACAAAATGAAATCCTAGATTGAGGGTCAGGTTAATTCTGCTAGATGGCTAGAAATTTTCATATTGTAAATATTCTCACTTGGGTATGCAAAATTATACTGCTGGAAACCTAAGCTGGGAGGCTTGGGGTCTAGCCCCAAAACAAACCTTAAAGGTTATTATGATCATCTCTGCAGTGTCCTAAAATGTTCATTCAAAGTTCTTATATTTGCTATTTATAAATCTTTACCATCCCTTAAACTTGTCCCAATAAAGCGAAGTCCCAACGCCCGTTCATGGCTTAAAATCAAGCATAATTAGAAAAAAGCGAGAAATAACAGACGTAGAACTGAAAATCAGGACGGTTCGAGGGGGTTTTCTGCTTCAAGAATTCCTGTATGTATAGCCTCTGTAATCCTACAAACATAGGGATATGATTATTTGGTTTATTTGTACTAGTTTTATTGATATATGTTAGATAGACTTTGAAACAATAATTTTTGTTCGCTTTAAGTTTCAACTTCGCTCTTTACTTCCCTCAAAAATCTTTGTTCTTTTTTAAATTAATTCTCAAAGGAGTTTTTTAAAATATTTAATTTTTGGAGTTTTATTTTATCACTTGAGAGGATTCAATCTTGAGGCAATGAGAAATAATAGCTTCTGTAGCGTAGAAAGTGAGGGGTTGAGAGGTAGGGTAGTCAAAGAAGTGGAATGCAGGTTGCAAGACCAGGAAATTCGAACATAAAGTTAGATGTACACATCAGATGCCATTGATGTTTCATAAATTAGCCATGGATTTATGGTGCAAGTAAATTTGTGTAATTCAAGTTTTAGAGCTTAATTTGAATTAAATTTTTAATTACTTATTTTTTCGGATTCATTCAATTATAAGGCAGTTTAAGGTACCGCTGTCGATCATTTGGATTAAAAGAATGCTTTTGAGAAGTTAAGATTGATATCTTGTCCTTATTTTGTCTGAGGTATGGTCATGGTATTGAAGCTAAAAAGAAATTGTGGACCGAATGCCGATAAAAACTGATACCGATTAAGTTTCCAAAGCTTTATAAAAGTGGCCAAAAAAAAAAAAAAAAACGCCGATCAAATGACGGCGCGCCGCCTCCGGCGTAATTGTATCCCCAGCCGTCAATTTTTATTTAGGCGCGGCTTCGGAGTCAATTTCTGAGGCAGCGAGGTGACACTGGTAAGCTGTCACTGGTAGGCACAAATGGTAACATTGATAAGTTTTTGTTCCTCCAGATAGGCATCAGAGTTTTAAAACTAGAGTTCACGAGTGTGTTCTTAGGGTTGGTGGTGCTAGGAGCAAAATTAATTACGCCCCTCCCAACTCATATATAAGCAATAAAACCAAATCAAAGTAGAAAATTTGATCAGAGTGGGCGATTCCCAGCCACGCCACCCCTCTCCAAGACACGACACTCGGGGTAACTAACCCTCCCCCCCCTAAGAACGGCTTTGCTCACCTAGGTGAGGGATGTTCTGATTATGTTCCATCATGGCCAGTGGCTACGCTTGTTTTCGATTCCCTGATAACTACTTTTATTTCCGAGCCAAGAGGGGTTGGGCTTGGGTCTTTAGTGATTAGGCCTACAGGGATTCTAAATTGTACTGTTTGGTCAGTGAGGATGACCTAATCTGATTCCTTATCTAAATGCTTTTCTATTCAGAGCGGATTCTATCTGTGGAAAGTATCTGGTTACCACGCTCGTCAAAGAAGGGGATGTTGTAATTTTTATAACCCCCCCCCCCCAAAAGGATACTCCCTCTGAACAAGGGATCCTTTTTTAGTCAATCCCATACTCTTCTGTGCACGAAGTGTGAGTCACCTATATTGAAAGCTGTTTCTCATTGCTTACATTTTTCTTAATAGATAAGCGCAGTGAGTAGAGCGTTATGTATGAGTTACTTTACAGCCTTCATCGACACTTTTTAAAGAATCAAACTTATTATCTGAGAATTCGCCGTAAAAAAGAAAGTAATCTCTTACTGGGTCCTTTTGAAGCCCGGGCCTTGGGAATACTCTCTCTCGATAGGCCTGGTTTGACCTAATACAAAGCTGATTTGATTAGTGAAAAAAGAGGTGTTATTCGAAAGATTAAGAGCAAAATTATCGTTGGCGCTTTACGGTGAATGCATTAAATTACATTAGAGTCTCAATTTTGTGGAATTATAAACATTTTTGATACAGAGATCTGCGTAAAAGCTACCCGAGAGTCTTCTAAGCTTAGTGTCGTGTCTAAGTCAGTACCTCTGTCTAGCTGGTTTGCAAAACATTCACCTAGGGGGAGAGTGACGGTATGGCTCCCAATATCAGTAGACTAGCTCGTAGCGATTTGCGTGCGCCCCCGTACAAACAGGTTCTTCTAGTAGTCCTATTCTACAGGAGCATTACACTCTTTGCCAGGGGAATGACGCAATTTCATATACTAGATACTTATACTTTGCTTGCGCCCCCGTACCAAACATGTTCTTCCAGTAGTAATATTCTACAGGAGCATTAAAATCTTTGCAAGTGGAATGACGAAATGTCACAGACTATAACCTTAGCATGTGCTTACGCACCCGTACCAAACAGGTTTTTTCTGTTATTCCTATCTAAAGGTCATTACACTCTTTGCCAGGGGAATGGCGCAATCCGTGGTCATTCATCTTTAAGTTGATTTGTAGGTTTTTTTTTTTTAAACTTGGCTATTCGTTTCATGGGTTTCATTAATAGAATGAGTAATGTTCTTGAAAAGGGTAATTACTTCTTTAGTTTAGAGGCTTGGAGCATTTGTGTCAACAATACAAAGAATAAGCTCAGATACTTAATAGATTTGACGTTTACAAGAGACATTGCTAGAAAGTATTCAATAGCTTAATTGAAAAGTAACGATAGAATGACATTGTGACTTGACCTAGCGTTACCTCGCCGATGTGATCTGTATAATACATAAGTAACGTTTGAAAAATATTGTCAATTTAAAAAGAAATGGCTGAAAAGTGTTTTGAGGGGGATGGGTTGCATAGAGG